>NC_041382.1:532289770-532299910 GCF_002162155.2 Triticum dicoccoides | reverse complement strand
GCCCACATATATAAAGGAGAAAGGGGGGTGGCCGGCCAGCCTTGGTGTGCCCCAAGGAGAGGAGGAATCCTCTTACTACTAGGAAGAGGATTCATCCTTTCCTAGTCCAACTAGGAAGAGGGAAGGGGGAAGGAAAGAGAGGGAGAGGGAGAGGGAGAGGGAAAGAGGGGATGCGCCCCCTTCCCCAAGTCCAATTCAGACTCCCCATGGGAGGGGGTGCGCCACCTCCTGGGCTGCAGCCCTCTCTCTCCCCTCAGGCCCACTAAGGCCCAATACTTCCCCGGGGGGTTCCGGTAACCCCTCCGGCACTCCAGTTTTCTCCGAAATCATCCGGAACACTTCCGGTGTCTGAATATAGCCGTCCAAAATATCAATCTTTATGTCTCAACCATTTCGAGACTCCTCGTCATGTCCGTGATCACATCTGGGACTCTGAACTACCTTCGGTACATCAAAACACATAAACTCATAATACTGATCGTCACCGAACTTTAAGCATGCGGACCCTACGGGTTCGAGAACTATGTAGACATGACCGAGGCTCGTCTCCGGTCAATAACCAATAGCGGAACCTGGATGCTCATATTGGTTCCTACATATTCTACGGAGATCTTTATCGGTTAAACCGCATAACAACATACGTTGTTCCCTTTGTCATCGGTATGTTACTTACCCGAGATTCGATCGTCGGTATCTCAATACCTAGTTCAATCTCATTACCGGCAAGTCTCTTTACTCATTCCATAATGCTACATCCCATAACTAACTCATTAGCTACATTGCTTCCAAGGCTTATTCTGATGTGCATTACCGAGAGGGCCCAGAGGTACCTCTCCGACAATCGGAGTGACAAATCCTAATATCGATCTATGCTAACTCAACAAGTACCATCGGAGACACCTGTAGAGTACCTTTATAATCACCTAGTTACGTTGTGATGTTTGGTAGCACACAAAGTGTTCCTCCGGTACTCGGGAGTTGCATAATCTCATAGTCATAGGAACATGTATAAGTCATGAAGAAAGCAATAGCAACAAACTAAACGATCATCGTGCTAAGCTAACAGATGGGTCAAGTCAGTCACATCATTCTCGAATGATGTGATCCTGTTAATCAAATGACAACTCATGTCTATGGTTAGGAAACTTAACCATCTTTGATTCAACGAGCTAGTTAAGTAGAGGCATACTAGTGACGCTATCTATGTATTCACACATGTACTAAGTTTCCGATTAATACAATTCTAGCATGAATAATAAACATTTATCATGATATAAGGAAATATAAATAACAACTTTATTATTGCCTCTAGGGCATATTTCCTTCAGTCTCCCACTTGCACTAGAGTCAATAATCTAGTTCACATCGTCATGTGATTTAACATCAATAGTTCACATCTTTATGTGATTAGTTCACATCTCCATGTGACTAACACCCTAAGGGTTTACTAGATTCAATAATCTAGTTCACATTGCTATGTTATTAACACCCAAAGAGTGATCATGTTTTGCTTGTGAGAGAAATTTAGTCAACGGGTCTGCCACATTCAGAGCCGTATGTATTTTGCAAATTTTCTATGTCTACAATGCTTTGCACGGAGCTACTCTAGACAATTGCTCCCACTTTCGACATGTATCTAGATCGAGACTTAGAGTCATCCATATCGGTGTCAAAGCTTGCATCGACGTAACTCTTTACGACGAACTCTTTGTCACCTCCATAATCGAGAAACATTTCCTTATTCCACTAAGGATATTTTTGATCGTTGTCCAGTGATCCACTCCTGGATCACCATTGTACCCTCTTGCCAAACTTATGGTGAGCTACACAATATGTCTGGTACACAGCATAGCATATTTTATAGAACCTATGACTGAGGCATAGGGAATGACTTTTCATTATATTTCGATTTTCTGCCGTGGTCGGGTTTTGACACTTTACTCAACTTCACACCTTGCAACACAGGCAAGAACTCCTTCTTTGACTTTTCCATTTTGAACTACTTCAAAATCTTGTCAAGGTATGTACTCATTGAAAATATATCAAGCGTCTTGATCTATCTCTATAGATCTTGATGCTCAATATGTAAGTAGCTTCACTGAGGTGTTTCTTTGAAAAACTCTTTTCAAAGACTCCTTTATGCTTTCCAAAAAATTCTATATTATTTCTGATCAACAATATGTCATTCACATATACTTATCAGAAATGTTGTAGTGCTCCCACTCACTTTCTTGTAAATACAGGCTTTACCGCAAGTCTGTATAAAAGCATATGCTTTGATCACTTTATCAAAGCATATATTCCAACTCCGAGATGCTTGCACCAGTACATAGATGGATCGCTGGAGCTTGCTCACTTTGTTAGCACTTTAAGGATCGACAAAACCTTCTGGTTGCATCATATACAACTCTTCTTTTAAGAAATCGATGAAGGAATACAGTTTTGACATCCATTTGCCAGATTTCATAAAATGCCGCAACTGCTAACATGATTCGGACAGACTTTTAAGCATCGATACGAGTGAGAAAATCTCATCATAGTCAACACCTTGAACTTGTCGAAAACATTTTGCGACCATTCGAGCTTTGTAGATAGTAACACTACTATTAGCATTCGTCTTCCTCTTGAAGATCCATTTATTCTTAATGACTCACCGATCATCGGGTAAGCCAATCAAAGTCCATACTTTGTTCTCATACATGGATCCCATCTCATATTTCATGGCCTCAAGCTATTTCGCGGAATCTGGGCTCATCATCGCTTCCTCATAGTTCGTAGGTTCGTCATGGTCAAGTAACATGACATCCATAACAGGATTACCGTACCACTCTAGTGCGGATCTCACTCTGGTTGACCTACGAGGTTCGGTAGTATCTTGATTTTAAGTTACATGATCATCATCATTAGCTTCCTCACTAATTGGTGTAGGAGTCACATGAACAGATTTCTATGATGAACTACTTTCCAATAAGGGGGCAGTTACAGTTACCTCATCAAGTTCTACTTTCCGCCCACTCACTTATTTCGAGAGAAACTCCTTCTCTAGAAAGGATCTATTCTTAACAACGAATGTCTTGCCTTTGGATCTGTGATAGAAGGTGTACCCAACTATCTCCTTTGGGTATCCTATGAAGACACATTTCTCCGATTTGGGTTTGAGCTTATCAGGATGAAACTTTTTCACATAAGCATCGCAACTCCAAACTTTAAGAAATGACAACTTTGGTTTCTTGCGAAACCACAGTTCATATGGCGTCGTCTCAACGGATTTAGATGGTGCCCTATTTAACATGAATGCAGCTGTCTCTAATGCATAACCCCAAAAAGATAGTGGTAAATCAGTAAGAGACATCATAGATTGCACCATATCTAATAAAGTATGATTATGATGTTCGGACACACCATTACGCTGTGGTGTTCCAGGTGGCGTAAGTTGCGAAACTATTCCGCATTGTTTCAAATGAAGACCAAACTCGTAACTCAAATATTCTCCTCCACGATCAGATCATAGAAACTTTATTTTCTTGTTACGATGATTTTCCACTTCACTCTGAAATTATTTGAACTTTTCAAATGTTTTAGATTTATGTTTCATCAAGAAGATATACCCATATCTTACTCAAATCATCTGTGCAGGTCAGAAAATAACGATACCTGCCGCAAGCCTCAACACTCATCGGACTGCATACATCAGTATGTATTATTTCCAACAAGTCTGTTGCTCGCTCAATTGTTCCAGAGAATGGAGTCTTAGTCATCTTGCCCATGAGGCATGGTTCGCAAGCATCAACTGATTCATAATCAAGTGATTCCAAAAGCCCATCAGCATGGATTTTCTTTATGCGCTTTACACCAATATGACCTAAACGGTAGTGCCATAAATAAGTTGCACTATCATTATTAACTTTGCATCTTTTGGCTTCAATATTATGAATATGTGTATCACTACGATCGAGATTCAATAAACCATTCACCTTGGGTGTATGACCATTGAAGGTTTTATTCATGTAAATAGAACAACAATTATTCTCTGACTTTAAATGAATAATCGTATTGTAATAAACATGATCAAATCATATTCATGCTTAACGCAAACACCAAATAACATTTATTTAGGTTCGACATTAATCCCGAAAGTATAGGGAGTGTGCGATGATGATCATATCAATCTTGGAACCACTTCCAACACACATCATCACTTCACCCTTAACTAGTCTCTGTTCATTCTGTAACTCCCGTTTCGAGTTACTAATCTCAGCAACTGAACTAGTATCAAATACTGAAGGGTTGCTATAAACACTAGTAAAGTACACATCAATAACATGTATATCAAATATACCTTTATTCACTTTGCCATCCTTCTTATCCGTCAAATACTTGGGGCAGCTCTGCTTCCAGTGACCAGTCCCTTTGCAGTAGAAGCACTTAGTCTCGGGCTTAGGTATAGACTTGGGCTTCTTCACTTGAGTAGCAACTTGCTTGTCATTTTTCTTGAAGTTCCCTTTCTTCCCTTTGCCCTTTTCTTGAAACTAGTGGTCTTGTCAACCATCAACACTTGATGCTTTTCTTGATTTCTACCTTCGTCGATTTCAGCATCACAAAGAGCTTGGGAATCGTTCCCATTATCCCTTGCATATTATAGTTCATCATGAAGTTTCAGTAACTTGGTCAGAGTGACTAGAGAACTCTATCAATCACTATCTTATCTGGAAGATTAGCTCCCTGCTACCTCTTGAGCACTACGTTGGTTTTCCCCGAAGAGGAAGGGATGATGCAGTAAAGTAGCGTAAGTATTTTTGTCAGTTTTTGAGAACCAAGGTATCAATCCAGTAGGAGGCTACGCGCGAGTCCCTCGCACCTGCACAAAACAAATAAATCCTCGCAACCAACGGGATAAGGGGTTGTCAATCCCTACACGGCCACTTACGAGAGTGAGATCTAATAGATATGATAAGATAATATTTTTGGTATTTTTATGATAAAGATGCAAAGTAAAATAAAAGCAGAGTAAAATCAAAGGAAATAACTAAGTATTGGAAGAATAATATGATGAAGATAGACCCGGGGGCCATAGGTTTCACTAGTGGCTTCTCTCAAGAGCATAGGTATTTTACGGTGGGTGAACGAATTACTGTTGAGCAATTGACAGAATTGAGCATAGTTATGAGAATATCTAGGTATGATCATGTATATAGGCATCACGTCCGAGACAAGTAGACCGACTCCTGCCTGCATCTACTACTATTACTCCACTCATCGACCGCTATCCAGCATGCATCTAGAGTATTAAGTTAATGAAAACAGAGTAATGCCTTAAGCAAGATGACATGATGTAGAGGGATAAACTCATGCAATATGATGAAAACCCCATCTTGTTTTCCTCGATGACAACAATACAATACGTGCCTTGCTGCCCCTACTGTCACTGGGAAAGGACACCGCAAGATTGAACCCAAAGCTAAGCACTTCTCCCATTGCAAGAAAGATCAATCTAGTAGGCCAAACCAAACTGATAATTCGAAGAGACTTGCAAAGATAACCAATCATACATAAAAGAATTCATAGAAGATTCAAATATTGTTCATAGATAGACTTGATCATAAACCCACAATTCATCGGTCTCAACAAACACACCGTAAAAAGAAGATTACATCGAATAGATCTCCACAGGAGAGGGGGAGAACATTGCATTGAGATCCAAAATGAGAGAAGAAGCCATCTAGCTAATAACTATGGACCCGTAGGTCTGAGGTAAACTGCTCACACTTCATCGGAGAGGCTATGGTGATGATGTAGAAGCCCTCCGTGATGGATACCACCTCCGGCGGAGCTCCGAATCAGGCCCCAAGTTGGGATCTTGTGGATACAGAAAGTTGCGGCGGTGGAATTAGGGTTTTGGCTCCGTATCTGATCGTTTGGGGGTATGTAGGTATATATAGGAGGAAGGAGTACGTCGGTGGAGCAACATGGGGCCCACGAGGGTGGAGGGCGCGCCTAGGGGGTGGGAGTGCCCCCCCTACCTCGTGGCCTCCTCCTTTGTTTCTTGACGTAGGGTCCAAGTCTCCTGGATCATGTTCGGTGAGAAAATCACGTTCCCAAAGGTTTCATTCCGTTTGGACTCCGTTTGATATTCCTTTTCTTCGGAACCCTAAAATAGGCAAAAAAAAACAGCAATTCTGGGTTGGGCCTCCGGTTAATAGGTTAGTCCCAAAAATAATATAAAAGTGGATAATAAAGCCCAATAATGTCCAAAACAGTAGACAATATAGCATGGATCAATCAAAAATTATAGATACGTTGGATACGTATCAATCCCACTTGATTCAAGTGATTTTAGTACTCAGACATTCTGAGCACATGCTCACTAGCTGAGCTATTCTCCTCCATCTTGTAGGCAAAGTGCTTGTCAAAGGTCTCATACCTTTCGACATGGGCATGAGTCTGAAATACTAATTTCAACTCCTGGAACATCTCATATGCTCCGTGGCGTTCAAAACGTCTTTGAAGCCCCGATTCTAAGTCGTAAAGCATGGTGCACTAAACTATCAAGTAGTCATCATATCGAGCTCGCCAAACATTCATAACGTCTGCATCTGCTCCTGCAATCGGTCTGTCACCTAGTGGTGCATCAAGGACATAATTCTTCTGTGCAGCAATGAGGATAATCCTTAGACCATGGATCCAATCCGCATCATTGCTACTAACATCTTTCAACTTAGTTTTTCTCTAGGAACATATCAAAATAAACGGGGAGCTACATTCCGAGCTATTGATCTACAACATAGTTATGCAAATACTGTTAGGACTAAGTTCATGATAAATTAAAGTTCAATTAATCATATTACTTAAGAACTCCCACTTAGATAGACATCCCTCTAGTCATCTAAATGATCACGTGATCCAAATCAACTAAACCATGTCCGATCATCACGTGAGATGGAGTAGTTTTCAATTGTGAACATCACTATGTTGATCATATCTACTATATGATTCACGCTCGACCTTTCGGTATCCAGTGCTCCGAGGCCATATCTGCATATGCTAGGCTCGTCAAGTTTAACCCGAGTATTCTACGTGTGCAAAACTGGCTTGCACCCGTTGTATGTGAACGTAGAGCTTATCACACCTGATCATCACGTGGTGTCTCGGCACGACGAACTTTCGCAACGGTGCATACTCAGGGAGAACACTTATACCTTGAAATTTAGTAAGAGATCATCTTATAATGCTACCGTCGATCAGCAAAATAATATGCATAAAAGATAAACATCACATGCAATCAATATAAGTGATATGATATGGCCATCATCATCTTGTGCCTGTGATCTCCATCTCCAAAGCACCGTCATGATCACCATTGTCACCGACTTGACACCTTGATCTCCATCGAAGCATCGTTGTCATCACGCCAACTATTGCCTCCACGACTATCACTACCGCTTAGTGATAAAGTAAAGCAATTACATGGCGATTGCATTTCATAAAAAGCGACAACCATATGGCTCCTGCAAGTTGCCGATAACTGTGTTACAAAACATGATCATCTCATACAATAAAATTTAGCATCATGTCTTGACCATATCACATCACCACATGCCCTGCAAAAACAAGTTAGACGTCCTCTACTTTGTTGTTGCAAGTTTTACGTGGCTGCTACGGGCTGAGCAAGAACCATTCTTACCTACGCATCAAGAACCACAACACGGTATAGTGATTGCTTTTTGATCTTCAGAAAGAACCTTGTTCATTGAATCCGATTCAACTAAAGCTGGAGAAACAGACACCCACTAGCCACCTGTGTGCGAAGCACGTCGGTAGAACCAGTCTCGCGTAAGCGTACGCGTAATGTCAGTCTGGGCCGCTTCATCCAACAATGCCGCTGAATCAAGAATCAACTAGTGACGGCAAGCCATATACATATACCCACGCCCACAAATCCTTTGTGTTCTACTCGTGCATATGACATCTATGCATAAACCTGGCTCAGATGCCACCGTTGGGAAACGTAGTAATTTCAAAATTTTCCTACGCACACGAAAGATCATGGTGATGCATATCAACGAGAGGGGAGAGTACCGTCCACGTACCCTCGTAGACCGTAAGCGCAAGAGTTATGAGAACGCGGTTGATGTAGTCGTACGTCTTCACGATCTGACCAATCCAAGTACCGAACGCACGACACCTCCGAGTTCAGCACATGTTCAGCTCGATGACGTCCCACGAACTCCGATCTAGCAGAGCTTCACAGGAGAGTTCCGTCAGCACGACGGCGTAATGACGGTGATGATGTTGCTACCGACGCAGGGCTTCGCCTAAGCACCACTACGATATGATCAAGGTGGATTATGGTGGAGGGGGGCACCGCACACGGCTTGGAACAATCAACTTGTGTGTCTTTGCCCCCCCATATATAAAGGAGCAAGGGGAGGCCGGCCAGCCTTGGTGCGCCCCAAGGAGAGGAGGAGTCCTCTTCCTACTAGGAAGAGGATTCATCCTTTCCTAGTCCAACTAGGAAGATGGAACAGGGAAGGAAAGAGAGGGAGAGGGAGAGGGAAAGAGGGGTCGTGCCCCTTCCCCTAGTCCAATTCGGACTCCCCATGGGAGGGGGGCGCGCCACCTCCTGGGCTGCAGCCCTCTCTCTCCCCTTAGGCCCACTAAGGCCCAATACTTCCCCGGGGGGTTCCGGTAACCCCTCTGGCACTCCGGTTCTCTCCGAAATCATCCGGAATGCTTCTGATGTCCGAATATAGCCGTCCAATATATCAATCTTTACGTCTCGACCACTTCGAGACTCCTCGTCATGTACGTGATCACATCCGGGACTCCGAACTACCTTCGGTACATCAAAACACATAAACTCAAAATACCAATCGTCACCGAACTTTAAGCGTGCGGACCCTACCGGTTCGAGAACTATGTAGACATGACAGAGACTCGTCTCTGGTCAATAACCAATAGCGGAACCTGGATGCTCATATTGGTTCCTACATATTCTACGAAGATCTTTATCGGTCAAACCGCATAACAACATGCGTTGTTCCCTTTGTCATCGGTATGTTACTTGCCCGAGATTCGATCATTGGTATCTCAATACCTAGTTCAATCTCATTACCAGCAAGTCTCTTTACTCATTCCATAATGCTACATCCCGTAACTACCTCATGAGCTACATTGCTTGCAAGGCTTATTGTGATGTGCATTACCGAGAGGGCCCAGAGATACCTCTCCGACAATCGGAGTGACAAATCCTAATCTCGATCTATGCCAACTCAACAAGTACCATCAGAGACACCTGTAGAGTACCTTTATAATCACCCAGCTCCGTTGTGACATTTGGTAGCACACAAAGTGTTCCTCCGGTACTCGGGAGTTGCATAATCTCACAGTCATAGGAACATGTATAAGTCATGAAGAAAGCAATAGCAATAAACTAAATGATCATCATGATAAGCTAACGGATGGGTCAAATCAATCACATCATTCTCTAATGATGTGATCCCGTTAATCAAATGACAACTCATGTCTATGGTTACGAAACTTAACCATCTTTGATTCAACGAGCTAGTTAAGTAGAGGCATACTAGTGACACTCTGTTTGTCTATGTATTCACACATGTACTAAGTTTCCGGTTAATACAATTCTAGCATGAATAATAAACATTTATCATGATATAAGGAAATATAAACAACAACTTTATTATTGCCTCTAGGGCATATTTCCTTCATATCTATAGAGTGCACACATCTAGGGGGAGCCTGTCTATATTTTTTAGATGTTGGGTATGCTTATGTACATTTTATATCGTTATGTGCAAATCCCGTATTGTCATCAATCCACCAAAAAGGGGGAGATTATAAGGGCATATTTCTCCCTATGTGGTTTTGGTGATTGATGATAGTGCATTTGCGGACTAATCGTGTGCATTGAGCATTTCAGATATCTCATGTATATGCACAAGACGATTCGGTGCCCCTCGGAGCATATCGAAGATGGCATTTTTTCTACATTTCTTTTCGATGGATTTTGAGTCGTAAGAAAGCCGTACTATTAAGAGGGGGTCCGCTTCAGAAAGGTTAGGGTGGAATCAGCACGTATGCATCTGTTCCTTTGCACCATCTTTCCTTTGATGCATTGGAGAA
>NC_041382.1:532281958-532289400 GCF_002162155.2 Triticum dicoccoides | reverse complement strand
TGTGAGATGAAGGCCTCCAAGTGCTATAGGTTCTGTGGCGTGCAGCAGTACTGCTCAAGGGAGCAGTAGTACCATAGGGGCCCGCGGTAGTACCGCCCTAACTAGCGGTAGTACCGCGCCACGCGGTAGTACCGCTCCTCGCGAGCGGTAGTACCGCCGCCTCTAGCCAGAACGCTGGCGCGCGCGGAAGTAGGCGCGGAAGTAATTTTTTTACTTCTGCCCCTACACGGTAGTACCGCTCCCTACGAGTGGTAGTACCGTGCCAGATTTTCGCATGTCCCAAACTCAGCGGAAGTAGTCACAGACGAAATTTATTTAGCACGTGCCTCTTCCTAGACAAGTTGAGCCCTGCCCTGCGGTAGTACTGCAAGGGCGTGCGGTAGTATAGCTCCGGAGGTTCTATCGCTCGTTGCCTTGTGCAACGGGACCTCACCTGGCTTCTACCGCACGAGCAGTAGTATTGCGACAATGTGCGGTAATACCGTAGCGCCATGCGGTAGTACCGCGGGCGTGTGCGGTAGTACTGCGTCTCGCGGGCTGAGTAGGTGGGTAACGGTTGGATCTTGTCCCCCACTATATAAAGGGGGTCTTTTTCCCCAAGAAGACCACCTCTTCCCTCCCCAAGCTCCATTATTGCTCAAAGCTCTATTTTCGCCCGATCTCTCTCCCTAGCCAATCAAACATGTTGATTTTCTAGGGATTGGTTGAGAAGGCCCCGGTCTACACTTCCACCAAGAGAAATTTGATTCCCCCCACTAATCCCTTGCGGATCTTGTTACTCTTGGGTGTTTGAGCACCCTAGACGGTTGAGGTCACCGCGGAGCCATATTCCATTGTGGTGAAGCTTCGTGGTGTCGTTGGGAGCCTCCGATTAAGTTGTGAAGATTGCCCCAACCTTGTTTGTAAAGGTTCGATCGCCGCCTCCAAGGGCACCAATAGTGGAATCACGACATCTCACATTTGTGTGAGGGCGTGAGGAGAATACGGTGGCCCTAGTGGATTCTTGGGGAGCATTGTGCCTCCACACTGCTCCAACGGAGATGTACTTCCTCTCAAAGGGAAGGAACTTCGGTAACACATCCTCATCTACACGGGCTCCACTCTTGGTTATCTCTTACCTTTACTTGCGCAAGCTTATATTGTGTTGTATCCCTTGCTTGCTTGTGTGCTTGTTGTTGTTGCATCATATAGGTTGTTCACCTAGTTGCATATCTAGACAACCTACTTTGATGCAAAGTTTAATTTGGTAAAGAAAAACTAAAAATTGTTAGTTGCCTATTCACGCTCCCCTCTAGTCAACTATATCAATCCTTTTAGTTGGCATGGTGGCTCATCCATCCTTCCCGACAACTTCTTCTTCTGCGTCATCCAATCCGGTGGATTGTTGGAACCTTGAGCCATCATTTTTCTTCGACCTCTTGTTGTCGCTCTTGAGGTCATCCACAAGATGTTGCCACTTTGGTTTGCCATTCAATTTCATCCAACAATGGCTTAAAATGAATGGCTTCTTCTCGGTTTGTTGGTACAAAATGGCTGCCAACCCATCTATCAATAAAGAATTACCCATGAGAATACAACAAACAAGACTGGTGATGCAATTGATGACAAAACGAAGCAATTCAACTTATGTGACTATTATCTCCAACCCCACTTTAATTCCGACCAACCACCGAAGCATAGTGGCCGATAAACTTGGCTTCGGCTCCACATATTCCTTGTGTTCATTGTAGTGCTCGTGGATCTTTTCCTAATACTTGTTGCCCTTTTGCTCCGTGCCACATATAGGGTCCATGCTTATGGACAACCAAGATTTAACCAACAAAGCATCCTCGTAGGCTGAGAATGTCAGACATCTTGCCTTCATATCTTTGCCTTTTTTTGGTAGACCCAATGTTCCCTTGACATCATGCGTAGGACAATTGGGATCCCCCAAGTCATATTTCATAGACTCTTAACCCTCATTGATCATGTTCGTCATGAAATTGTCCGAAAATGACCATGACCCCAAATAAACTAATGGCACATGTATCAAGTTGGTCCAATGGCATAGCGAAAAACGAAAGAAGCAATACAAAATGGAGGAATTGTGTCTTGCTGCAACATTTTGTCGAAGTAGATCCGGCAAGACCGGGTGTCGAAGCTGCCCGTGCTTATCTGCGCCCACTGGATCTGCGGCGAGACACGCACCGTCTCCAGACCCTCTGGCTATGTCCAGCCGTCCGGAATCCCTCCTCATTCGGGCGAGTATCGTCGTCCGGCGAAGGAGAGAGAGAGGGGGGGGGGGCTTCCTTGTCGGTAGCAGGGCGGACACGAACGGGGCCAACGGCCACAACAGAGGGGACACATCCACGTCGATGTTGACCACCTCCTCAGCCGCAACTTCCTTCACCGCCGCTTCCACCGGATGACGTTCTTTGCGTGCAATTCACCATCATGGACGTGACCTCACGGACTCCGCTAAGACATCATCCATATTGCTGTTTGGGATGTGTTTTCCAACGGCGATATCTATAACGGTAGATGACCGCGGTGGTGCGGATGGAGGAGCAAGGTTGGAGGACCGCGTCCATGGGACCATGGCTCCATATGCCACGAAGTAGCCAACTATCTGAATCATCGGATGTTCCACGGCTAGACTTTTTCCCCTACACCATCCTGCACGGTACCTTCGCCTCTTTCTCCTCCGGTCCCTTCTATCTTCTCCCACGCTGCTCTGATCTCCGACCTCCTGCCCCGAGCTCCAATCCGACCGATCCAATGCCGCTCTAAATCCTCTCCTCCACTCCACCACCACCTAGATCCGCCCGCCCCGAGGCGGCGGAGCTCCGGAGAGCTCGATGAGCAGCCAGGGATTCGGCCCCGGGAGCCCCAAGTCCTTCCGCTACCCTAGAGCCGACTACGATCTCGAGTCCGGGATCCCCCGCAAGGGCCGCAAGCCCAAGGCCTCGCATCTCGACGCCCCCGCCCCCCTCGGCTCGGCGCTGATGAAGATCCGCTTCTTCTACGAGGCGCACCCCGTCGCGGTCGCCCTCATCCTGCTGTCCTTCGGGCTGAGCGTTCTGATCCTCCTGTCCGTGTACGAGACCCGGTTCAGGACGATGAGGAGCGGCGGCAATGAGGTCGGGGCGCACCCGCTTCCGGGCCTCCGCAACCTCGTCATGGTGGCCGGCCATTCGATATACACCAGCGCCAGCTGCGGGAAGATCGACCGCGAGGATTCGTGGTTCTTGGAGCCGTACCAGAAGCACCCCGGCCAGGCGGCCACCTTCTTGGCGCACATCAAGGAGGGGGTGGAGATCGCGGCGAGGGATGAGGGCGCGCTCCTCTTGTTTAGCGGTGGGGAGACGAGGAAAGATGCAGGGCCGAGGAGCGAGGCGCAGAGCTACTGGGCTATCGCAGAGTCGGAAGGCTGGTTTGGTGAGTTTCAGGTTACATCAACATTCCTTCTTTCGTGCTTTAGTAAGATTATTATTATTGGCATAACGGGGTTCGGAAATGTGGTGCTGATTAGTCTTTTTGTCGATTGTTCGTCATATGTATCCTGAACTTGAAACAACAAGACCTAGATGTACAATTACTTTCTGAGTTCTGACTACATACGCACTCAGTTGCTCTGATGAAAATGCAAAGCAAACAACATGCTTGTTTTAGGTTCTGTATATAGATATGTTGATGCATGATCATAAATTTACTATCGTGGAAGTAAATAATTAAAATGGCTGTAGAAAACATCATTGACAGCAAGCTGCTCACATTTTGCAGAGGCCATTGGAAAATGGCTGATGAGTTCTCTAATTGTGTCAAACATGTAGTTCAGCTCATAAATCCATCTCTGAAACATGGATAGTCAGAATGTAAGGACTGAAGAGGTTGATGCTTCCTGAAGTTTATCGTGTTTACCTTCTCATCTCAGCACAGTATTACCACCGTTGTTTATGTATCCAGTTCGAGTTCCTTAGTTATTTTGGCAACCATCTGGCAAAAACTTCACTATTTGCATGTACATGCACAGGAAATGATGATAGTGTAAGGAACCGGGCACTCACTGAGGAGCATGCACGAGATAGTTTTGAGAATCTCCTATTTAGCATTTGCCGTTTCAGAGAACTCACTGGAACATACCCACAGAATATAACTGTAAGTTTTTTCTTTCCTTTTGTCAAGGCTTTCTGCTGAAACCTTATTTCACATATTACTTGTTGGTAACGCATTTTTCTGTACTTCCAATTAAGTTTTGAATGTCTGATAGTTTGCTAATTTGCGACTCTGAACATTTTGTTGCTTAGGTTGTAAGCTATGATTTTAAGGAGGAAAGGTTTGCACAATTGCACAGATCTGCACTTGGGTTCCCAGAAGAAAGGTTCTTCTTCTCAGGTACCCCAGCTACAGCTACAGCAAAGGAGGCAGCTCTGAAAGGTGAAGCCTCTGTCAGGTCTCAGTTCCAAGAAGATCCATATGGATGTGTTGGTTCTCTTCGTGTAAAGAGGCTCAAGAGAGACCCGTTTCACCGTACCATTCCCTACCCCAATGGCTGCCCTGAATTGAAGGGCCTATTCTCCTATTGCGGCATGGTGCCATACTCTGGGAACCTTCCTTGGACTCAGTAGCGGAAAAAGGCATGATGTTTGGATCAAACATCTACTCTCGCTGTAAAATCCCAGCATTCTTGTTTCGCCCCTGTTTCTAAGCTGACAGAATAGATATCCCGATTCCTGTCTTCTGTGCGAGGGAGAAGAGAAGATCTAAGCTACACTAGTTAGATTGTTTTCGTCACGGAAGCTTGCCACATGCTCCATATAGACAGATTTTCTATTTCTCACTCCTCCCGGATCTCCACTGAAAACTGTGAATTTGTTAGTACACATGGTCTGTAAACTAGCAGTGGAAGCAAGTGAACTTATAATTTGTAATTCCAGCTTGAACTGCACCAGTAAAAACTGGAAACCTTATGAACATGTACCATGTAATATCTTGGTATTCTTCCATTGTGAAAAAAATAGGCTGTTTTCGTTTTTGAGGAAGGAGCTTTGGGAATAAGTTAATGGTCTATATGTGCTGGCTACTTTGCCATTTTACTGGCTCTGCCATGTTAATGGTCTATCTGTGTCCATGGTTGTGGACTAACCACTTCTAGTATGATCATATTTCAGACATTGATGCAAGGTCCTTTTGTGTGGATTATAATTCAAGACTAGTTCATAGTAAAATCAAAATTTCCCGTTTTTAAATACATGACCTTGTAGACATGGGCACTTTTTAAGATGCAACTTTCATTGTTATTTACTCCCTCTGTTCCCAAATATAAGTCTTTGTAGAGATTTCACTATGGACCACATATGGGTGTATGTAGGTGCATTTTAGAGCGCAGATTCATTCATTTTGCTCCGTATGTAGTCTATAGTGGAATATCTAGAAAGATTTATATTTAGGAACGGAGGAAGTAGTACGTAAAAATGTTAGTACTATTCTTTGAAGCATTTTTAATTTTTAATTTTTATTGAACAATCTTACGAGTTACGAGTGTTATTTTATAATCCATAGACGAAGTTAGAGAAGTTCAAGTCGGTGTCTGGAAGGGAGGTAGTTGTATACTTTAGGATCAGAGGATCAAAGTTGTGTGGTGTACTTCACTTAATTGAAGATTGTAGCAGCACTGTCCAGCTATTTGGTCCAGAGCGCCATAGTATTTTGTATGCTTTCCTTCCTCAAAAAATGCACTCCCTCTGTAAACTATGAACTGCAAAAACGGACGAGGATTTGGAGCACTCAGGTGCTCTGCACCCCTATACGAACAATTCATTCAAAAAATGCCGAGAAATTTGAAAAAAAAATCTGAGATTTTGGAATATCAAACGTCGGTTCCCGATCTACTCCTGTGTGAAATTTCATGAAAAAAATACCAGGAAACGTATTCGTGGCAAAAAAGACAAATTTTCCTATGTATAGAAAAAAAAACTGTTTTGATAGATTTTTATTCGGACAATATTTCCTTCGCCACGGATACATTTTTGGGATTTTTTTCACGAAATTTCACACAGGAGTAGATTGGGAACCCATGTTTGATATCCCCAAATGTCAGATTTTTTTTTTATTTTTTGGGTATTTTTTACAATTATAGGGGTGTAGAGCACCCAGGAGCTTCTGTGTATTTTCCTTGCAAAAACGTCTTATATTAGTGCGCAGAGAGGTCGAAAATGCATAGGAGGTCTCGGGTGCTACGCCCCCCTATATTTAAAAATAATTTAATAATTCAAAGAAAGTCAAAAAATCCCGGAACTTTTTATGGAATCAAACATGACCAGGTATTGCACTTGCATAAAAAGATTTAAATAGGAAATGACTTTTATTGTATCCGAGGTCAAAGATTTCCCAAAAAATGGTAGATACAAGTACTATTCATGCTATATTGTCGTCATAAATTTGTTTTTTTGCTCCGAAGTCAACGAGAATTATTCCTTGGCCAAACATTTTATATGAGTACAATACCTAGTCATATTTGGTTCAAAAACATATCCAAGGTTTTTTTGGCTTTTTTTGAATTACTAAATTATTTTTAAATATAGGGGGGTGGAGCACCGAGTGCTCCTAATCCGCTTCCGCACAAAGGTAGCATTTTGTATGCCTTACTTCTTATTAAAAAATATCAGAAATGTTAGCTGGCATACGTCAGCCAGGAGCCAGGTTCCAGCGAACGTCTTTTCTGATCTAGATACATCCATATCCGTGACAAGTAATTCGAAACGGAGGGAGTAGCTACGTAGATCTTGGCATGAATCTAACGCCATGTCAACTCTCTGGATGTGCTCGCTGTAGGTGATCTCCTAGCGAACCTCCCTTTTCATTTTCTCCCAAAAAAGCACAGGCTGGGGATCGCACCATCCTGGAGAGCTGCAGAGGGCACTGACCGGTTGGGCTAGTGTAAGTTTTGTGAATACTTTGGCGCTCAAACATCTTTTATCCATTTCGAGTTGTTTTTGTTTTTGTTTTGCATTTGAAAAAAAATCAACAAATATTGAATTTTTACATTGTTTGAAAGAACAAAAAATAGAGGTGATTTTTTCTAAGCAATGTGCATTTTTTTATTGTATGTAGCATGTCATTTCCCATGTTTTGAATGGCATTTTTTACTAAGAGCATGGCATTTTAATAATTAAAAGATGGCATTTTAATATTAACAGATGTCATTTTTATTATTAAAAGATGGCATATTTTATATTTAGGATATGGCATTTTTGTAAGAGATGACATTTTTTATTTAAGAGATGAAATTTTTATTATTAATAGATGTCATTTTTAGTTATTAAGAGATGACATTTTTAATTACTAAGAGATATCATTTTTATTATTAAGAGATGGAATTGTTTGTTTTTCAGATGGCATTTTTTGTTTATTAAGAGATGGCACTTTTATTATTAATAGATGACATTTTTATTTATTAAGAG
>NC_041382.1:532271893-532281590 GCF_002162155.2 Triticum dicoccoides | reverse complement strand
GGGGGGGGGGTGAATAGGCAACTAACAATTTTTAGTTTTTCTTTACCAAATTAAACTTTGCATCAAAGTATGTTGTCTAGATGTGCAACTAGGTGAGCAACCTATATGATGCAACACATACAAGCACACAAGCAAGCAAGGAAAGTAACACAAGTAAGCTTGCAAAAGTAAAGGGACGAGAAGACCAAGAGTGGAGCCGGTGAAGACGAGGATGTGTTACCGAAGTTCCTTCCTTTTGAAGGGAAGTACGTCTCCGTTGGAGCGGTGTGGAGGCACAATGCTCCCCAAGAAGCCACTAGGGCCACCGTATTCTCCTCACGCCTCACACAATGCAAGATGCCGTGATTCCACTATTGGTGCCCTTGAAGCCGGCGACCGAACCTTTACAAACAAGGTTGGGGCTCTCTCCACAACTTAATTGGAGGCTCCCAACGAAACCACAAAGCTTCACCACAATGGAATATGGCTCCGAGGTGACCTCAACCATCTAGGGTGCTCAAACACTCAAGAGTAACAAAATCCACACAAGAAAGTATGGGGGAAGCAAATATCCTTTGGTGGAAGTGTAGATCTAGGTCTCCTCCTTCAATCCCTAACAAATCAACAAGTTTGAGTGGCTAGAGAGAGAGATCGGGCAAGAGAGCTTGAAGTGCATTAATGGTGGAGTGAGAGAGGTCAAAGGTGAGAGTGGTAGGTGGGAGAAGCTCCCTTATATAGCAAGTTAGCAACCCTAAATTCCAGCCGTTACTGCGTTTTTTGCACTACAGCGGTACAACCGGTCCTCGTCCCGGTACAACCGGGACTCACAGTGTATCTACAGAACCCTACCAAGCGGTACAACCGGACCTGCAGGCGGTAGTACCGGCTAAGAAAATTAACCGGACTAACCGCCTAGCCACCGCACAACCACCCCATCAAAACAGGAGCTTGATCGGTACTTGGGCGGTGCCTGGCCGGAACAACCGCATGGCCTTGAGCTCTTGGGCGGCTAAGTTCTGAGCGGAAGAACCGCTCGGACCACCGGTGGTACCGGTCATCGAGGAACGACCGGACCAACCGGGCCACTACCGCCCAAGAACCGCATCAAAACATAAGCACGAGCGGTACTTGAGCGGTGCATGGCCGGAACCACCGCCCTAGCTTTTGCAGAGCATGGTGGCGGTACCACCGCCCGGAGGCAGCGGTACAACCGCTCGAGCAAAGCTGATGAGCGACAAGACCCAGCGGTACAACCGCTCCAGAGAGCGGTACAACCGCTGGGCAGAAACAGTGAGCAGGAATAGATAAGGGAAGAGATAAGGAAAACTCTCTCTCTCTCACACACACCTGAGAAAGACAAAGGAGGGGTGATGAAGGTGTACGTGAAAAGATTCCCCCAGTTCTTTCTAATGAGGATTCCCTCTTGATAGTACGGGTTCCCTACGACCAAAGAGATAAAAAGCATAGGGGACTCCGTCTTCGATCTTTTCCTACAAGAGAGAATAACTTTTCGATGTGGGCCTAAGCGTCAAGAACCTGAAACATTTAACATAGGATTAGACCAACAAAGGGTTGTCATCATCATCCAAAACATAAAGTAGGGAAATGCCCTTTCAATCTCCCCCTTTTTGGTGGATGATGACAACAATATGATTTGCAAGAGAGAAGTCTACGAAATCTAGTCAGAACTCCCCCTAGATGTGTGCCCCAATAAGAACACGCTGTTAGAAAGCATGGGAACACTTTCAGGGCTAGACTCCCCCTAAATTTTATAGACTCACCACTCTAAGCACATAATATGAGAGACAACATAACGGATAGATAGCAATAATAACAATAATAATAACCGACGAACTGATAGCAATAAAAAGAGTAGCATAAGTCTCACACACAACAAGAAACCATGAACAGAGTTCAACACTAAAAGAGAAACACAAGGAAACGAGAAACCCAACCCATGCAAATCCCGAGACCTATAGAACCCTCTCTTCATGTTAATGGTAATGAGCATACGGTACACTTTCCGAAGAAACAACCTCAAGTTCACAGTATCAATTCTATTGGAAAAATTCCATCGATTATTTTTGGAGGTTTTGAATTTCCTCTTCCTAGTGTCAAGAAGAAATATGATATTCTTATTGTTGGGGATGTGCATATCCCCGTTGAGGTAACCTAGTGTTATTCAAAAATTCTCCGGTTCCATGTTATTCGGAATGAGTTGTTAACAAGACTTGATCAACCTTGTTAATGGATTCCTTTTGATGATCATGAGGTGGATGAAGTTAGAAAACACAACTCTCTGTACCCTCTTTTTACTTTCTGTTATTTAGTTTGAATAAAGTAAAAATAGTATTTTCTGTCTGTTATCTGAATTATACGTGCAATATAAAAATACCCCAAAAATAAAAGTTCTCCAAATGCCCTGAAATTTAAATATGATTTTTTCTGAAATATTTGAGAATATTTGGCACTGAGAACACAACAGAGGGGCATCCACCTGGCCACGAGGGTGGAGGGCGCGCCCTATCCCCCTGGGCGCACCCCCTGCCTCGTGGGCCCACGGTGGCCCTCCTCCACTTATTCCTGCACCCACACACTCCTTCTTCCTCCCACAAACACCATTATCCAGCTCAAGCACGAGTTCTAGCTCATTTTGCTGCGATTTTCGATCTCCTTGCTCAAAGCACCTCTCACAAAACTGCTTTGTGGGATTGTTCCTTGGTATGTGACTCCTCCATTGGTCCAATTAGTTTTTGTTCTAGTGCTTTATTCATTGCAAATTTGTGCTGCCTAGGTGGCTCTGTTCTTGAGCTTGCATGTCAAATTTATATGGTTCCAAGTAGTTCTAATGCATGATATAGGCTCTAGGTATTTGTAGGAGTAGTTGCTATCAATTTTGTTGAGTTTGGTTCACTTTTATTTTGAAGTTACTAAAAATTTCAGAAATTTTTCAGAGGAAGAAATATGTTTAGGAAAATGTACCAAGGTGGTTCTTCAAGGAAACAAGGACCCAGACTTGCAATGCGTGATGCTGATGATGAGCCACCAAGGGACGCTCCAGTGCGGTCTTGTGAATGGCCTTCAGAGGACTTCATGGATCGAGCAGGAATTAAGGAAGAATTTAACGCATATTTGCGTAACGCTGATCTTGTGAGCTTTGAGGCAGAAAAATGCCGTCAGTACCACGATCTCACTAGTTCCTTTGTGAGGAGGTTTTAATTTTCATCTTCACGTAATTCTCAAATTGTCCTGTATGATCTTTATGAAAATTCTTATACTATGGACTTAGAGGAGTTTACCACTGCTTGCAAACTTCCACAATGGGGTAGTGCTAGTGGACCTCGCAAATCTGAATTTAGAGATTTTCTTGCTAGTATAACTGTGGGGGAATCTAGAGATATAGCACAAGCTACCATAGGGAGCATTCATTTTCCCGCTATACATTACTTTGCTCTATTCATAGGTAGATGCATTAATGGTAAAGATGAAGCATGTCACATGTGTGTCCCTGACCTTGGTATTCTTAGGAATGCTGTGTTAGGAGATAAATCTTATAATTTGGGAGCCATTGTTGCACGTAGGTTGCATCTTAATAGATTTAATGGAGATTTCTTTGGTAGAATTTATGCAATCCGCATAGCTAATTTTCTTGGTATAACCATACGTGAGGATGATATTGAGTTGCCTCCTACTTATTTGGATTATGAGGCTATGGTTCGTCATCAGTTTGTTGAGAGGAATGATCAGTTCCTCCAGTACCGACTAATCTTTGACACACGACGCACCTATCATACCGCTCTCCTTGCTTCTACTTTCTTTGATTTTCAGGCAAAGGGGAGATATTTTATAACCAGAGAGGAGGCGAAAGAGTATAAGAGGAGGGTTGAGATAGCTCGCCTTCAAGCTGCAACCCACGATGCAATGACTGCTGCATCTCAGTACGACCCCAACTACAACTTTGGATATCCGCCAGGCCATCCGTGGCATTAGACCAACTTAGGCCAAAAGCCTAAGCTTGGGGAGTGTGTATTTCCCACCGACATTACATTCAGGTTCACACACTCATTGCTAGTTGTCGATGCTCATACTTTTTCATTGTATCATCCATACTAGTTTATTTCCTTTTTATGCTTTCTTCTTGTGTGTTTAATAAACCTTAAGAAAAACCAAAAAAATTAGTTGTAGCTTTTAGCTAGTTTTAATTTTCATGCCTGTAGTAGTAATTAAAAAAGAAAACCCCAAAAGATTTCTTGTTCTTCTTTTGCTTGGTGGGAGCTTTCCCATGTAAATATTTTTGTTTTTCTTCTTTTCTTTGGGGGTCGATAGGAGAAGACCATGATTTAATTGTTAAAGTGGCTCTTATATGCATTATTGTTGATCTGACAAAAGAGCCCATATTGCCTTGTCTTCTCCTGTTTATTGAATGCTCACAGATTCCAGCTTAGTCCAATGCACGTGCACTATTATTATTATTCACATCATTCGGTCGTGCAAGTGAAAGGCAATTATGACGATATATGATGGACTTATTGAGATGAGAAAAACTGGTATGAACTCGACCTCTCTTGTTTTTGTAAATATGATTAGTCCATCGTTCCTGATTTAGCCTATTATGAATAAACATGTTTGCGATGACAATTAGAGATCATAGTTTCTTATGTCATGCTTAATTAGCTAGGAGCTTATAATGATTTACCTTGCATGCCAACATGCTATTAAAATGGTCGTGATGTGGTATGATAGGGTGGTATCCTCTTTTGAACAATTCGAGTGGCTTGACTTGGCACATGTTCACGCATGTAGTTGAAACAAAATCAACATAGCCTCTATGATATTTATGTTCATGGTGTATTATATCCTACTCATGCTTGCATTCGGTGTTGATTAATTTTAATGCATGTTCATGATTGTTGTCGCTCTCTAGCTGGTCGTTTCCCAGTCTTTTTCTAGCCTTCACCTGTACTAAGCGGGAATACTGCTTGTGCATCCAATTCCATAAACCCCAAAGTTATGCCATAAGAGTCCACTATACCTTCCTATACGCGGTAGCTACCTGCCATTCCAAGTAAATTTGTATGTGCCAAAATCTAAACCTTCAAATAAACATTCTATTTTGTATGCTCGAATAGCTCATGTATCAACTAGGGCTGTCCGTATCTTCCATGTTAGGCGGGTTATTCTCAAGAGGAGTGGACTCCGCTCCTCACTCACGAGAAAATGGCTGGTCACCGGGATGCCCAGTCCCATGCTTTATGCAAATCAAATCAAAATAATTGCAAACAAAATTCCCCCTTGGACTCTTGTTAGTTGGAGGCACTCGTTGTTTCGAGCAAGCCATGGATTGATGCTTGTTGGTGGAGGGGGAGTATAAACTTTACCATTCTGTTTGGGAACCGCCTATAATATGTGTAGCATGGAAGATATCGCCATCTCTTGGTTGTTATGTTGACAATGAAAGTATACCACTCAAAATATTATTCATCTCTATTTCAAAATCGTGCTCTGGCACCTCTACAAATCCCTGCTTCCCTCTGCGAAGGGCCTATCTATTTACTTTTATGTTTTGTCATCACCCTCTTATTAAAAAGCATCAGTTGGAGAGCACCGCTGTCATTTGCATTCATTACTGTTAGTTTATGTTGAGTATGACTTGAATGGATCTCTTTTACCATGAATTACAATGTCTAGTCAGTCCTTGATCTTTAAAGGTGCTCTGCATTTATGTTTTGCGGTCTTAGAAAGGGCTAGCGATATACCATCTTGTTATATCATATTATGATTGTTTTGAGAAAGTGTTGTCATCCGAGATTTATTATTATTGCTCGCTAGTTGATTATGCCATTGACATGAGTAAACATGAGACCTAAGCGTTATGGTGAATATGGTTAGTTCATAATATTTGCTGAAAACTTGAATGCTGGCTTTACATATCTACAACAACAAGAGCAAACAGAGTTTGTAAAAGTTTTTCTTGATCCCTTTTAGTTTGTCAACTGAATTGCTTGAGGACAAGCAAAGGTTTAAGCTTCGGGGAGTTGATACGTCTCCGTCGTATCTACTTTTCCAAAAACTTTTGCCCTTGTCTTGGACTCTAACTTGCATGATTTGAATGGAATTAACCCGGACTGACGTTGTTTTCAGAAGAATTGCCATGGTGTTATTTATGTGCAGAAACTAAAGTTCTCGGAATGACCAGAAACTTCACGGAGATTATTTTTGGAAATAATAAAAAATACTGGCAAAAGATCAAGACCAGGGGCCCACACCCTAGCCACGAGGGTGGGGGAGCGCCTGCCCCCCTGGGCGCACCCCCTACCTTGTGGGCCCCTTGGAGCTCCTCCGACCTCAAATCCAACTCTATATATTCGTGTTCGGAGAGAAAAAAATAAAGGAAAAAGATTCATTGCGTTTTACGATATGGAGCCGCCGCCAAGCCCTAAACTCTCTCGGGAGGGCTGATCTGGAGTCCGTTCGGGGCTCTGGAGAGGGGAATTCATCGTCATCGTCATCATCAACCATCCTCCATCACCAATTTCATGATGCTCACCGCCGTGCGTGAGTATTTCCCTCATAGGCTTGCTGGACGGTGATGGGTTGGATGAGACTTATCATGTAATCGAGTTAGTTTTGTTAGGGTTTGATCCCTAGTATCCAGTATGTTCTGAGATTGATGTTGCTATGACTTTGCTATGCTTAATGCTTGTCACTAGGGCCCGAGTGCCATGATTTCAGATCTGAACCTATTATGTTTTCATCAATATATGAGAGTTCTTGATCCTATCTTGCAAGTCTATAGTCACCTACTATGTGTTATGATCCGGCAACCCCGAAGTGACAATAATCGGGACCACTTCCGGCGATGACCGTAGTTTGAGGAGTTCATGTATTCACTATGTGTTAATGCTTTGGTCCGGTACTCTATTAAAAGGAGGCCTTAATATCCCTTAGTTTCTGTTAGGACCCCGCTGCCACGGGAGGGTAGGACAAAAGATGTCATGCAAGTTCTTTTCCATAAGCATGTATGACTATATTCAGAATACATGCCTACATTACATTAATGAATTGGAGCTAGTTATGTGTCACCCTAGGTTATGACTATTACATGATGAACCACATCCGGCATAATTCTCTATCACCGATCCATTGACTACGAGCTTTTCATATATTGTTCTTCACTTATTTACTTTGCCGTTGCTATTGTTACAATCACTACAAAATACCAAAAACATTACTTTTTCTATCATTACCTTTTGCTACCATTACCACTACTATCATATTACTTTGATACTAAATACCCTGCTGCAGATATTAAGTTTCCAGGTGTGGTTGAATTAACAACTCAGCTACTAATACTTGAGAATATTCTTTGGCTCCCCTTGTGTCGAATCAATAAATTTGGGTTGAATACTCTACCCTCGAAAACTGTTGCGATCCCCTATACTTGTGGGTTATCACGGGGCACCATACATAATGTGATAAACACACTATACATATGAGACATGGTTTAGTTTGTGAAGATCTAGCTAGAGCCTGAAATGTACTTTTATTTGAAATCAACATAAAGTGGATTCAAAAAATCGAGTTCGAGTTCATATAGTGCACATAGTTCATATGTAACTCGAGACTAATCATGTGGTGTGCTGTGAAGATAATACACAAACGATAGTTTAACTTGACAATAATGATGATTGTAGATCTTATTAAAACACAGAAACGAATTCAAATGCTTTGACTTCACAACAATCATTATTGTAGATCTTATTCAAATAGATAAACGAATTCAAATTTAGTTCATATTGAAGCGGTAGTATATACATTTGGAATGCACTAAAATGTTCATTTGAGTACTAGGTTGCATGCATTATACACGTAGCAAAATATTTCAATTGAACATAACATGAATTCAAAGTTTTGAATGGCATTTGTAGTGCGAATTGATTTGGTACAGTACACGTTAGGCTTGTCCGGAAATTTCAACCTGCGCCTTGTTAGCCCGAAATATTTAAGATATATCTTTGTCTCATTGCGCTCCGACAACTCCCTCCATCTCAACCCGCGCCTTGCTATTCCAAAATTACAACACGCGCGAAAACTCCCACCTCCTGTGAAATCCCGACACATGAAATGCCCGTGATACCCTGAACCGAAAGAACCGCCTCAAATCGGTGGGGGTACTTTCGTAACTTACCCCACATTTCGGACAAGCGCGTCCCTAAGCCATGGTTCCCCCACTCCCATCCCATCCGCCCACCCATTCGTACACCGAGGCCAGCAAAACCCGCGAAGCCCCACACCCTCCTCCGTCTGCCACCCAGCCGGAGCCTCTTCCCCGATGACGTCGTCCACAGCAACACCTCGACGTCCCTCATCCACCGTACCGGATGAGGATCCGTCATCGACATGGTCGTCCCGCCGGTTCAGCCACCCCGTCCTCCACCTCCAAGGAGTTGTGATGTCTACTACACAACCTTCTTCTTGTAGACGTTGTTGGGCCTCCAAGTGCAGAGGTTTGTAGGACAGTAGCAAATTTCCCTCAAGTGGATGACCTAAGGTTTATCAATCTGTAGGAGGCGTAGTATGAAGATGGTCTGTCTCAAGCAACCCTGCAACCAAATAACAAAGAGTCTCTTGTGTCCCCAACACACCCAAGACAATGGTAAATTGTATAGGTGCACTAGTTCGGCGAAGAGATGGTGATACAAGTGCAATATGGATAGTAGATAATGGTTTTTGTAATCTGAAAATATAAAAACAGCAAGGTAACTAATGATAAAAGTGAGCGTAAACGGTATTGCAGTGCGTTGAAACAAGGCCTAGGGTGCATACTTTCACTAGTGCAAGTTCTCTCAACAATAATAACATAATTGGATCACATAACTATCCCTCAACATGCAACAAAGAGTCACTCCAAAGTCACTAATAGCAGAGAACAAACAAAGAGATTATGGTAGGGTACGAAACCACCTCAAAGTTATTCTTTCCAATCAATCCGTTGGGCTATTCCTATAAGTGTCACAAACAACCATAGAGTTCGTACTAGAATAACACCTTAAGACACAAATCAACCAAAACCCCAATGTCACCTCAAGTATCCGTGGGTATGATTATACGATATGCATCACACAATATCAGATTCATCTATTCAACCAACACATAGAACCTCAAAGAGTGCCCCAAAGTTTCTACCGGAGAGTCAAGACGAAAACATGTGCCAACCCCTATGCATAGGTTCATGGGCGGAACCCACAAGTTGATCACCAAAACATACATCAAATAGATCAATAGAATACCCCATTGTCACCACAAGTATCCCACGCAAGACATACATCAAGTGTTCTCAAATCCTTAAAGTCTCAATCCGATAAGATAACTTCATAGGGAAAACTCAATCCATTACAAGAGAGTAGAGGGGAGGAGAAACATCATAGGATCCAAATATAATAGCAAAGCTCACAATACATCAAGATCGTAACACCTCAAAAACACGAGAGAGAGAGAGAGAGATCAAACACATAGCTACTGGTGCATACCCTCAGCCCCGAGGGAGAGGTACTCCCTCCTCGTCAGGGAGAGTACCGGGATGATGAAGATGGCCACCGGAGAGGGATTCCCCCTTTGGCAGGATGCCGGAACGGGTCTAGATTGGTTTTCGGTGGCTACGGAGGCTTCTGGCGGCGGAACTCCCGATCTATTGTGCTCCCCGATCGTTTTAGGGTAT
>NC_041382.1:532257392-532271574 GCF_002162155.2 Triticum dicoccoides | reverse complement strand
GCAGAAGAAATACATCAGGGGAGCCACAAGGGGCCCACGAGGGTGGAGGGCGCGCCCAGGGGGGTGGGCGCGCCCCCTGCCTCGTGGCTTCCTCGTTGATCCCCTGACGTGCACTCCAAGTCTCCTGTATTGCTTTCTTTCCAAAAATAACTTTTCCGAAGGTTTCATTCCGTTTGGACTCCATTTGCTATTCCTTTTCTGCGAAACACTGAAACAAGGGGAAAACAGAAACTGACACTGGGCTCTGGGTTAATAGGTTAGTCCCAAAAATCATTTAAAATAGCATCTAAATGCATATAAAACATCCAAGGTTGATAATATAATAGCATGGAACAATCAAAAATTATAGATACGTTGGAGACGTATCAGCATCCCCAAGCTTAATTCCTGCTCGTCCTCGAGTAGGTAAATGATAAAAACCGAATTTTTGATGTGGAATGCTACCTATCATATTCATCATGTATTTCTCTTTATTGTAGCAAGAATATTCAGATCCATAAGATTCAAGACAAAAGTTTAATATTGACATAAAAATAATAATACTTCAAGCATACTAACTAAGCAATAATGTCTTCTCAAAATAACATGGCCAAAGAAAGTTCAACCCTACAACATTGTCGGCGTTCTGGGAACGGGGGTCCCCAAACTTGCCTGCCTGCGGCCTGCGACGTGGCTCAAAAGGGGTCCAGCACGGTCCATCTTCATCAGCACAGACCCAAGACCCTCGCGAGGGGCCAAGCCTCACGGGGCGGACGATGTGGAGCTTCCTCAGGCACGGCCTCATCAGGCTGGCTCGCGAGGAGGCAGAGAGATCAAGGCGGGGTACCTCACGAGGTGCCCGTGACGCAAGCCATGACGACCAAGGCGCCAGGCGGGTGCCAGCCCGCGTAGCGTCCTCCTTTCCTCTTTGGTGCAAAGGGAGCAAGCGCAGCCGCGGAGTACCGAGGCATCAGGAAAAGGTTGCCATTTCGGTGCAACAAGACCAAGACCAGGAGGACTGCAAGACGGAGGTCATTGTGGAGCCCAAGATGGCGTCACCACCAGAGCTTTGTGCAGGCGAAGACTACTTTTGTCAGGATAGCTAGTACTAGCTGCCCCCCTTCAAATTAGCCCACCATTGTTGGCTCCCTTCCCGCTCGATATTTGGGAAGAAGACCAGGGCCACTATAAATAGGACCAGCCACCCACAGAACAAGGGGGGGAAGAGAGAGAGAAGGGTGACTGAACTCCTCCCAGCAGTTCATCGCCCCAGCCAAGAGCAGACCCTCGCGAGGCTGTTCTTCCTTGTATTGTTCATCATCATCAGCCCAAGAGGCAATCCACCACACCACACACTGGAGTAGGGTATTACACCACAACGGTGGCCCAAACCAGTATAAACCCTGTGTCATTCGTGTTTTCCTTTCGATTTCTTAGATCTTAGCAAGGTGGAGGGGTGCAGGTAGGTAGGAGGCGAAATCTCCGTGCGCACCCCAGTGTTCGAACCTCAAGGGTCTGCCGGAACCCGAAATCCGACATTTGGCGCGCCAGGTAGGGGTGCACTGGAGTTTTCTCTTCCGCCACCGTCACGGCCTGCCTCGCGATGAGTAGCGCGTTGCCCGCTCCGGCCGCCGGCGCCAGCACGGGGGCCAGGGGGCTCCGAGCCCTGGCCCCAGCCCTGAACGGGTACGATGGCCGGACAAGTTCAAGACAACGACACCGCCGCGCTACGGCGGCACGACAGATCTGCTGGCCTTCTTGCCGGCGAGCGAGGAGGCCCCCCTCGAAGCTGGAGGTGACGATAGGGTCATGGCCAACTGGCTCCACATGGCCCTCACCGGCGCTCCGCGCCCTTGGCTGCTCCACCTGCCGGCAACCTCCGTGGCCTCTTGGGAAGAGCCCCGTAGCCTCTTCCCCGCCCATCGCGCTACACCAACACCCCCGGTCATCGCGACCCTCCTGGGCAGCTCGCAGGCGCCGCCTACAAGTAACCACGTCAAGCCGTTCATCCGCCGGGTCAGGGCCGCTTCCACGCGGCAGGGGGCTCTCCCGGACCGGGCGGCGTCCAAGGCCGGCCTGACCTTCAGCTCGGAGGACCACCCCTCCAACTCGGCCTGCTCGGGTGCGCTCCCCAGGCTGTGCACCCCCACCATCTGCCAGGTGGCCGTCACCAGAACTCTCATCGATGGCGGTGCTGGCCTCAGCATGCTCTCGGTCGAGGCCTTCAACCTCCTCTGCATACCCTTGGAACGGCTGCAACCCAGCCGGCCCTTCTCAGGCGTTGGGGGCGGATCATCCAGCTCCTTGGGACAGATCCGGCTCCCAGTAACCTTCAACACCTACAACAACTTCCGCACGGAGCTGGTCAACTTCGACATCGCCCCTATCGGCCTCCCCTACAACGCCATCCTCGGCTACCCAGCGCTGGCCCAGTTCATGGCCGCGATGCACCCGGCGTACAACCTCATGTAGATGCCCGGGAGCAGCGGTGTCCTCAGCGTGCACGGGGACACCGGAGACGTGCTGCGGGTACTCAAGCTCGCCTTCAAGAAGGCGGCGTCGGCACAGCCCACCGGCTTGGAGACCCCCGAGCCCAAGGGGGCTGCACTCGCCAAGAAGAAATAGTTGTTCACCCAAGACAAGGCAGAAACCAAGCAGATACCCGTCGATGAGGACGGTGTCGGATTTCGGGTTCCGGCAAACCCTTGAGGTTCGAACACTGGGGTGCGCGCGGAGATTTCGCCTCCTACCTACCTGCACCCCTCCGCCTTGCTAGAATCTAAACTAAGGAAAGAACAATGCAAGAGACACAGGGTTTATACTGGTTCGGGCCACCGTTGTGGTGTAATGCCCTACTCCAGTGTGTGGTGTGGTGGATTGCCTCTTGGGCTGATGATGATGAACAATACAAGGAAGAACAGCCTCGCGAGGGTCTGCTCTTGGCTGGGGCGATGAACTGCTGGGAGGAGCTCAGTCACCCTTCTCTCTCTCTCTCTCTCTCTCTCTCTCTCTCTCTCTCTCTCTCTCTTTCTGATCTTCTCCATCCTTCGATCCCTCTCTTTTTTGTCTCTCTCTGCCCTGTGGGTGGCTGGTCCTATTTATAGAGGCCATGGTCATCTTCCCAAATATTGAGCGGGAAGGGAGCCAACAATGGCGGGCTAATTTGAAGGGGGACAACTAGTATCAACTATCCTGACAAAAGTAGTCTTCGCCTGCGCAAAGCTCTGGTGATGACACTGTCTTGGGCTCCACGGTGACCTTCATCTCGTAGTCCTCCTGGTCTTGGTCTCGTTGCACCGAAATGGCAACCTTTGCCTGATGCCTCGGTACTCCGCGGCTGCGCTTGCCCCCTTTGCACCAAAGAGGAAGGGAGGACGCTGCGCGGGTTGGCACCTGCCTGGCGCCCCCGGTCGTCATGGCTTGCGTCACGGGCACCTCATGAGGTACCCCGCCTTGATCTCTCTGCCTCCTCGTGAGCCAGCCTGACGAGGCCGCACCTGAGGAAGCTCCGCGTCGTCCGCCCCGCGAGGCTTGGCCCCTCGCGAGGGTTTTGGGTTTGTGTTGGTGAAGATGGGCCGCGCTGGGCCCCCCTTTGAGCCACGCCGCAGGCCGCAGGCAGGCAAGTCTGGGGACCCCCATTCCCAGAATGCCGACAGTAGCCCCCGGTCCCAAGGCGCGCCCGGACTTGGCCGGGCAGGGAGGCGGAAGGGCAAGAGCGAAGCGCCGCGGGCCCTAACAGCCTGCGGCCTTGGGCGCCGCGTGGCGGTTGGTTGGTCGTGGGCGTCTCCACTTCCCCATGGCGCCTCGGCAACTGCACAGATTGGACAAGTCCCTGCATGCAAAAGTGGGTCATGATTACCTGCAATCGTGGAGGTCGACGGTTGGCCTTCGCCGGCCATAAGTACGGAACAACGTGCGCCCTTCCAGTCCATCTCTCCTTGCTTCTCCTTCTTCCCGATCCTTGCTCTGTCTTGCTGCGATGGCTCCGATCCGCCGGTTCTTGACGGCAGAGAAGGGAAAAGCTCCCCGAGAGGAGCCAGACCCACTCCCGCCGAAGAAACGGCTCGTCCCCCGTGGCCCGGACGAAGGGGCCCTTCAGGTGGTGTCGAGGCCTTGGTGCGAGCGGGTGCCGCCGGGGTTCCCGCTGCCATTGTACGCCCACGTCGAGGGCCCCGAAGGAGCTGATGCTGATCGCCATGGGCGGCGCCGCCGTAGGCGCCGTCGGGTCACGAAGGTGTGGGTCGTCCCTCCTGGGGTCCACACCGAAGGCTCCTCCCAAGAGTTCGTGCTCCACGTCGCCATTCCTCTTCAGTCTTGGATCCGCCTTCCTCCCTTCTTCGCCTCCATCATACCGCAGGGGGAGCCCCTGGAGCTCTGGCTGCAGCACGCCGGCTGCTGCACCCTCGTGACCGAGGCAGAGGTCGCGGTCGTTGCCCCGGGCGAGGTATTCATGACTCGGGGCTAGAGAGAGATTGCTCGGGTTTGCAGGGTAAGGGGCGTCTTCGCGGTCCACTTGGATTACGACGGTGCTTCGGTGATGCTCTTCAAGGTCTTCGACGCGAGCGGGCGCCGGCTGGAGTGCTGCCACGAGGAAGGTGGCCAGGACCCTGCTGCGACGAGGACTGGGCCCGCCAACCGCTCCCTTGGTGGCTCCTCAGACGGTGGAGGCGTCGGAGGCTCCAGCGACTCTGGCGAGCTCTTCGCAACTCCTGGGACGAGCGACGACAGCTACGAGCCCCCGAGCCAGCGCCGCTCCTGGAGCAGGGCGGGCTCGTCAGGCCGCCACCGACTCTGATCTGGATGGGGTTGGCGTCGGTGCTTGATGGACCATTGTCGATGATGGCGTCTTTTGCAGGGTCGCGCGTAGTTTGTGTCCCTTTAGGATCTGTTCCCTGCGAGGAATCAAAAACACGCCCCGCGGGGGCTTGTAAGGTGCCTGTGATCCTGTTTGTTAATATAACCCTTGTCGTAGAATTGCACGGGTTTCTCATTCCGTCTTAGCTCAGTCCTCCCTTTTGAACCTCACGAGGGCTTGGTGCTCTGCACCGACAGGTCCCAGTCCCAAGGCGGCTTCAGCCGTCGCTGGTATGCCAGGTCGCGATGCCGTGGTCAAGGCCAGAGGGTGAGGGCTGGAGAGCCAGTAGGAGCCCTGAGTCACGATGCTCAGGTACCCCTCTCCCCTTTAACGTGCAAGCGGTTCGCGCGGACGAGAGCGAAGGAGACACCGCAAGGGCCTCGCCTGACGCAGCTCCTTCGGGAGGTCCTGCAGGTCCATCATAAAAAAACAAGGGGTTGCCATGACAATTGACAGTCAGCCGTTGGTTGCTTCCGGGGGGTAGTGAGGCACTAAAGGCTTGACGAGGTGACGCTATGCGGGGCTGCCGCGGCCAGAGCTCAGCCATTCAGGTTTGTCGGCGTTGCAGGGACGGACCCATGCGCAAGCATCGTGCCGTTTGGGAGCAGCTCCGTTAGTTGGCGTCAGCTGAGCAGGCAACTGGGTAAAACACATTAGCCGCGAAGGAGTGGATTCGTTCAAATAGATGCTGGGAACGCGGACATCACTGGGTCAGGCCCGAGCGACTTGGGGATCATGCAGCCCGAGGGGTGCCCCCAACAAGGTAAGCTAACAACATGGAATAAAAAAGGGATACACGCCGCAGGGACGGACCCACGCGGCCTGGGAATAATGCAGCCCTGGGGGGGCGCTCCCATTTGGAAATAAAACCCGAAAGATGTCACCTGATGATGTTGAGGATGAAGAAGCGTTGGTGTAGCAGACTCGCCGGGCTGCGGAAGCCGATCCTCACGAGCCCCCAGGCCCAGGGGCCTCGGGAGGTTCCGGATGCGCTAGCGGCTCCTCACGGGCCATCTCCATCCCTGCCAGGGCTGTGGAATGCCCTGCCTCTCGTGCCTCCGTGGTGACCCTCATGAGGCGCTGGTACATGTCAGCCGTGTTCGGCATGCCGTAAGGCATGCGAACATAGCTGTCGGGTGGGCCTCCGCAGCGCCCCACTCGCAAGGGCCAGAGGCGCTCCAGAGAGGCGACTCGGTTGAGCCCTGGTATGTCGACACAGACGCGCAGCCCACCATCCTTGCCTGGATGGGGAGCCACTGCTGGTAGGCGGCGGCCGCCTTCCATGACTCTTGACTCCTGTAGCTCCTGAATGGCCTTGCTGACGAACTCCTGAGGGTCTGGGTCTCCTTGCCTTGCTCCTTCTTGAGGGAAACGTGCCTCGAAACACGCCTCCATGTGGTGCCCAAGCGCCTCCCTCGTGACCCTGGCTAGGTCGGTGGCCCTCCAGGTGAGAGCCCCCGAGCCCTGCCTGAGGAGGGCGCCGAGCGCGCTTTCCTATGTGATGGAAGGAGGTTCCCCCTGGGCAGGCGCGGGCCCAAAGGGGCCTTCCTCCTGAGGGGTCGGGCCGGACGATGTCTTCTTCTTCTTAGGGGCGGTCTCGGGAGGCCTCCTGCTTCCACGATCCGGGTCTTCCAGTGACGCGGCTTGAAAGGCTCGTTCCAGGGAACACACCGCGTCCTTCTCTTCACAGGGCACCGTGATGACTCCGCCGCTTCCTGGCATCTTGAGGACGTTGTAGCCGTGGTGAGTTACGGCCATGAACTTGGCCAACGCTGGGTACCCGAGGATGGCGTTGTACGGGAGGCGAATGTGAGTGACGTCGAAGTCGATGAGCTTGGTACGGTAGTTGTCGCGTGCCCCAAAGGTGACAGGGAGGCGGACCTACCCAATCGGGACCGTGGAGCCGTCGGTGATACCGGAGAAAGGCTTGGTTGGCTGAAGCTGGCTGTAGGGCACTTGGAGGTTATTGAATGTTTCCACGGACAGGATGTTGAGCCCTGCCCCGCCATCGATGAGGGTCTTGGTGACTACCACATTGCTGATGATTGGGGAACAAAACATCGGGAGAACTCCGGCTGTAGTCGCAAACTTGAGCTGATCTGCTGAGCTGAACGTGATGGCGCACGCCGACCACCTGAGAGGGCGCGTGGCTTCGAGCTTGGGGAGGACTGCGTTCACTTCGCGGGCGAACTGCTTGAAGATGCGCTGAGAGGCTGGGGCTTGGGCCCCGCCCAGGATGCAGGCGATCGCGCGCGGCTCCTGGAAGCCCCCAGCCCCCTCGTCCTGGTGCCAGTCCTCGTTCCTCCTTGGCTGCGGTGGCAGCGGTGGGAGGCCTGCGTTGCCTTGCGGGCGATCCTCGCAAGGCTGATCCCTCCAGTCTCCCTCGCGAGACTGATCTCTCCAGCCTCCCTCGCGAGGCGGGTCTTGCCAGCGATCCTCGCGAGGTTGATCGCGCCACCCTTGGCGCGGGCCACGGTCTTCCCAGCGTCCTGCGTTCCTTCCTCCTCCTCGGCCGTAGCCCCGATCACTGCGGTCAGGGCGACGGCCGATCCTTCCTTCTCGCACGGCTCGGAGCTCTTGACATTCGTTGGTGTTGTGGGTGTGGAGGTCGTGGTACACACAGTACCGGCTGCCCTTGGGAGGTTCGGGCTGATCTCTGCCCCGCTTGGAGTCTGGTTCTGCCGCGAGCACGGCAGCCCCCTTGCGCTTCACATCCTTGGCCTTGGGCTTCTTCTCTTCTGGGTCTGTGGCAGGCAGCTCGAGGAGGGAGAGACGCCCTTCCTCGGCCCTGGCGCACTTGGTTGCCAGGTTGAACAGTTCCAAGGAAGTGCACAGGTCTGCATGCATCGCCAGCTCCTCCTTCATCTTGACGTCGTGCACGCCGTCGGAGAAGGCCGAGATGATGGCCTCCTCAATCACCCTGGGAATCTTGAGGCGGGCGCTGTTGAAGCGCTGGATGTACTTCTGCAGGGTCTCCCCGGGCTGTTGCTTGATGAGGCGCATGTCGCTCATGGCGGGTGGCCGGTCGCGAGTGCCTTGGAAGTTGGCGATGAAGCGGGTGCGCATCTCGTCCCAGGAGGAGATTGTGCCTGGAGCCAGGTTCAGGAGCCAGGTCCGGGCCCCGTCCTTGAGTGCCATGGGGAACCAGTTCGCCATGACCTTCTCGTCTCCGTTGTCAGCTTCAATGCCCAGCTCGTAGAGCTGGAGGAACTCCGCAGGGTCAGCCGTGCCGTCGTAGCGAGGAGGCAAGTCTGGCTTGAACTTGCCGGGCCACGCGACGTTGCGTAGCTCGGCAGTGAAGGCGCGATAGCCTGCTGTAGCCACGGGAGGCCTTGGATGACGGGGAACTTGGTCTTGCATGTCCCCACATGCTGCAGCTGGAAGCAGCGCGGGGTCTTGACGCGCGGGAGCAGGAGCATGGTCGCAACGTGCTGGAGCAGGGAGCGCCCGAGCAGCTTCTTGCGGGCGAGGGACTTCTTGACAGCTCTGCTCTTGCTGCGCTGGCGCCTGACGGAGCGGGTTCCACCCAGGGGCCACGCGCCTTGGAGCCATGGCGCCTTCCTGAGGAGGAGGCGGCTGGGGCGCCGCCGGAGCTTCATTGCCCGCGCGGGGCGGGGTGCGGTGCAGCGGGACGGACGGCGCAGGAGAGCCCCCTATGGCGCGGACGAGCTCGGCGACGCGGTCAAGCCATTCTTCGTAGACGTCGTCGACGGGACGGTAGTGCAGGAGCTCGTTCGCCGCGATGAGTGCAGCCCGAGCCTCCATGGGCGCGTGGAGCGCGCGGGACGAAGAACCAGCTGGGGTGAGCGAGGGAGTCGCGGTGTGGCCGTCTTGCCGCACGAACGAATGCTGGGACGATGCTTGCTGCTCGTCCCCTGTCGGGCCGGTGGCGGCGTTGACGGTAGGTGACGGGGAACGGCAAGGTCGCCCGCCGACAGGGGCCGTCTGGGCGACGCAGGAAGCGAGCGCGGCCCGACACTCGGCGCGGGCCCGACGAGCGTCAGACATGGGCATGATGGTCGGAGGAGAACGGGGTGGTGGAAGACGAGTCCCGGCGCACCCCTACCTGGCGCGCCAAATGTCAGATTTTGGGTTCCGGTAGACCCTTGAGGTTCGAACACTGGGGTGCGCGTGGAGATTTCGCCTCCTACCTACCTGCACCCCTCCGCCTTGCTAGGATCTGAACTAAGGAAAGAACAACGGAAGAGACACAGGGTTTATACTGGTTCGGGCCACCGTTGTGGTGTAATACCCTACTCCAGTGTGTGGTGTGGTGGATTGCCTCTTGGGCTGATGATGATGAACAATACAAGGAAGAACAGCCTCTGTGGCGAGGGTCTGCTCTTTGCTGGGGCGATGAACTGCTGGGAGGAGCTCAGTCACCCTTCTCTCTCTCTCTCTCTTTCTGATCTTCTCTATCCTTCGATCCCTCTCTTTTTTGTCTCTCTTTGCCTTGTGGGTGGCTGGTCCTATTTATAGAGGCCCTGGTCCTCTTCCCAAATATCAAGCGGGAAGGGAGCCAACAATGGCGGGCTAATTTGAAGGGGGACAGCTAGTATCAACTATCCTGACAAAAGTAGTCTTCGCCTGTGCAAAGCTCTGGTGATGACGCCGTCTTGGGCTCCACGGTGACCTCCTTCTCGTAGTCCTCCTGGTCTTGGTCTCGTTGCACTAAAATGGCAACCTTTGCCTGATGCCTCGGTACTCCGCGGCTGCGCTTGCCCCCTTTGCACCAACGAGGAAGGAAGGACGCTGCGCGGGCTGGCACCCGCCTGGCGCCCCCGGTCGTCATGGCTTGCGTCACGGGCACCTCGTGAGGTACCCCACCTTGATCTCTCCGCCTCCTCGTGAGCCAGCCTGACGAGGCTGCGCCTGAGGAAGCTCCGCGTCGTCCGCCCCGCGAGGCTTGGCCCCTCGCAAGGGTCTTGGGTTTGTGTTGGTGAAGATGGGCCGCGCTGGGCCCCCCTTTGAGCCACGTCGCAGGCCGCAGGCAGGCAAGTCTGGGGACCCTCGTTCCCAGAACGCCGACAGACAAGTCCACCAACACCACTTTCACCATAGGCGCCAACCTCGAACCCTAGCAGGAGGAGGCCCTGGTCAGGTTCCTGCGCGCAAACAAGAAGGTGTTCGCTTGGGAGCCTGATCAGTTGGCAGGGATCCCTAGGAGTGTTATCGAGCATCACCTCAACGTGTGCCCCAACGTGCGCCCTGTGAAGCAGAAGGCCAGGCGGCAGTCCACAGAAAAGCAGGCCTTCGTCATCCAAGAGACCCGCAAATTAGAAGCCGCTGGGGTCATTCGCGAGGTCCGTTACCCGAATTGGTTGGCCAACCCTGTCGTTGTGCCAAAGAAGGGAGGGAAGGAGCGCATGTGTGTCGACTTCACCAACCTCAACAAAGCGTGCCCGCAAGATCCGTTCCCGCTCCCCCGCATCGACCAGACCGTCGATTCCACCACGGAATGCGACCTGCTATGCTTCTTGGATGCCTTCTCTGGGTATCACCAGATCAAGATGGCGGTAGAAGACGTCGAGAAGACAACCTTCCTAACCCCGTGTGGGGTGTACTGCTATACATGCATGCCATTCGGGCTGCGTAACGCTGGGGCGACCTTTCAGCGGCTGATGCACATCACCTTGGGCCCACAGCTCGGGAAGAATGTTGAAGCTTATGTCGATGACATTGTGGTAAAGTCTCGGGAGGCCAAGACCCTAATACAAGACCTAGAGGAAACCTTCGCGAGCCTCAACGCAGTGAACCTATGCTCAACCCAGAGAAGTGTGTGTTTGGAGTGCCCTCGGGCAAGCTCTTGGGTTTCCTCGTGTCCCACCGAGGCATCGAGGCTAACCCGAAAAAGGTCAAGGCTGTGGAAGACATGAGCCCCCCAAAGACCCTCAGAGAAACGCAGAAGCTCACTGGGCGCGTGGCCGCGCTAGGGCACTTCATCTCCAAGTTAGGGGAACGAGCGCTGCCCTTCTTCCAGCTAATGAAGAAAAAGGGGCCCTTCGAGTGGACTGAAGAGGCCGACAAGGCGTTCCAGGATCTCAAGAGATACCTGACCAGCCCGCCGGTCATGGTGGCTCCGCGCCCTCAAGAGCCCCTGGTGCTTTACCTCGCCGCCACTTCCTACTCCACCAGCACGGCCCTGGTGGCGGTTAGAGAGGAGCGTCAAATCAGAACCGCAGCAGCAGCCTGGGACAAGGCAAAACAGGAACAAGGAAGGCCCACAGGAACCACCACCGTGGCTGAGGAGGATCAGCCGCCGCAGAGGAGTGCACCGGAGGCGGAAGAGGCCCCTCTCCCAGATGGCCAGCCTCAGGAGGCCTCATCGCCTCAAGAGGCGCCACGGTCTCCGAAGGGAGCCGCCAGCACTGACGTACCCAACCTTGTTGAGCACCCGATGTACTTCGTCAGCACGGTGTTGCGGGATGTGAGGGTGCGGTACCCCATGCCTCAGAAACTCCTCCTCGCGCTACTGGTGGCCTCGCACAAGCTACGGCACTATTTTCAGGGTCATCCCATCAAGGTCGTCTCGTCATACCCCCTGGAGAGGGTGCTCAGGATCCCTAACTCAGCTGGAAGGGTCGCTGAGTGGAACATATAACTGCAAGCGTTTCAGCTCGAATTCAGCACGACCAGAGTCATCAAGGGAGCAGCGTTGGCGGATTTTGTGGCAGAATGGACGGAGGCACCAGGCCTCAAGGCTGGCGAGGAACGGTCCCTCTCCCCGGGAAGCGAGGCGCCAGAAGGCTGGGTCATGTACTTCGATGGGGCGTTCTCCAGGCATGGCGCAGGGGCTGGGGCGGTGCTTATATCGCCCACTCAGGACAAGCACTACTACGTTGTGCAGCTTTGTTTCTAGCGAGGTGAAAAGGTCTCCAACAACATAGCGGAGTATGAAGGTTTAATAGCGGGCTTGAAGGCCGCAGCTGCCCTGGGGGCGAAACGCCTCACCATCAAGGGCGATTCGCAGCTCCTTGTCAATTTCTCCAACAAGGTGTACGAGCCGAAGGATGAGCACGTGGAAGCCTACCTTGCGGAGGTCCGCGGGATGGAGAAGCAGTTCTGGGGGTTGGAGTTGCAGCATGTGCCCCGTGGCACCAATCAGGAGGCCGACGACATCGCCAAACGGGCGTCCAGGCGGTTACCTCAGGAGCTTGGCGTTTTCGAGGAGCGGCTCTTCAGGCCCTCAGCCCTGCCGTCATTGTCAAACGCGGCTCAGCCTCGGGAGGAGCTCCCCCAGCCACCTGCCTCAGGAGCTCCGGCCTGTGACCCGGCCTCAGGAGCATGCCTGCTCCTGACGATGGAACCTCAGGAGAGATGCTGGATCACAGAGCTCCAGAGTTACTTAACACAAGGGACCCTGCCAGAGAAGGAGGAGGAAGCGGAACGAGTGGCACGCCAGGCCATGGCATACTGCATCAAGGATGGAGAGCTCTACCGGAAGCGACCAAACGACGTGTCCCTGCGCTGCATCTCCAGGGAGCAAGCGAAGGAACTGCTGGAAGATATACACGGCGGAGACTGTGGAAATCATTCATCATCACGGACCCTCGTCGGCAAGGCATTCCGCAGTGGGTTTTATTGGCCCACCGCACTCAACGACGCCGTCGAACTAGTGAAAGCTTGCGAGGCCTGCCAGTACCACGCCAAGCAGATCCATCAGCCAGCAGGAGGCCTGCAGACTATACCCCTTTCGTGGTTGTTCGCAGTCTGGGGGCTGGACATCTTGGGCCGGTTTCCTCGGGTGCCTGGGGGCTACCGCTACCTCTACGTCGCCGTGGACAAGTTCATCAAGTGGGCTGAAGTAGAGGCTGTCCGCACCATTCCCGCGGGTTCCGCGGTCAAGTTCATCAAGGGCATCGTGAGCCGGTTCGGGGTGCCGAACCGCATCATCACGGACAACGGTTCGCAGTTCACCAGTAACCTCTTCGAAACATACTGTGCTAACCTTGGAACGCAGATATGCTACGCCTCGGTGGCGCACCCCTGAAGCAACGGCCAGGCCGAGTGAGCCAACACAGAGGTCCTGAGGGGCCTCAAGACCAGGACGTTCAAGAAGAAGCTGGAGGCCTGCGGTAGAGGTTGGTACGACGAGCTTCAGTCTGTTTTGTGGTCCATCTGCACAACCACGACCAAGCCGACTGGAGAGACCCTGTTCTTCCTGGTCTACGGAGCCGAAGCGGTCCTCCCTCACGAGGTCAGACGTCGCTCCGCGCGGGTCCTGGCGTTCGACGAGGCGCAGCAGGATGCCATGCGGGGGATGGACCTCATGCTGGGGGAGGAACGTCGCCGAGAAGCCGCGCTGCGAGCGGCGAGGTACCAACAGGCACTGCGGCGATATCACTGCCGCAACATCTGCCCCAGAACTCTCGAGGTAGGAGACCTCGTGCTCAGGCGGGTTCTCTCCAGGGAGGGGCTGCACAAGCTCTCTCCCATGTGGGAGGGCCCGTTCAAAGTTGTTCATGTTTCCAGGCCCGGCTCCGCGTGCTTGGAGACTCAGGAGGGGGTGCCAGTCCAGAACACATGGAACATCCAGCACCTCCGGAGGTTCTACCCCTAAAAAGGCCCAGAGCCTGTGAAGCTGTCGCATTTTGGAAAAGGCCCAGAGCCTGTGAAGAAGGCGAATGCCTGTGAAGCTGTCGCGTTTTGGAAAAGGCCTAGAGCCCGTGAAGAAGGCGAATGCCTGTGAAGCTGTCGCATTTTGGAAAAGGCCCAGAGCCTGTGAAGAAGGCGAATGCCTGTGAAGCTGTCGCGTTTTGGAAAAGGCCCAGAGCCTGTGAAGAAGGCGAATGCCTGTGAAGCTGTCGCATTTTGGAAAAGGCCCAGAGCCTGTGAAGAAGGCGAATGCCTGTGAAGCTGTCGCGTTTTGGAAAAGGCCCGGAGCCTGTGAAGAAGGCCAACGCCTGTGAAGCTCGCCGCCCGTGACACTCTCACGTAATAATGAGTTGGGGCTGTACACGCCTCGGAGTCTCAGGAGCGCCGGCCTCAGGCCCTGGGGCTCCCTCCCACGCCTAGTGGCAGCACTTAGCTCCGCGCTGGTGAGAAGATGTCGAAGACTAGATTAGGTGCCGTACGCGGCTTTTCATTTGCTTTCTGCAGTTGGCTTGTTCCTTCTCGTTCGAAGTTTTATTGAAGTTGTTGCCATCTTTGGCTTGTGGTTCTTCGACTTTTCGCTCTCCTGCCCCGATTTCTCTTATGCAAGGCCTCGCGAGGGGGGAGGGGCTGCCGAGTGCCCTCGCGAGTGTTCCCGTCCTAGTCGTTCAAAGGGTTCGCGACCTGGGTCCATTACATGAGCACCCCTCCAGTCCATGCCCCACGGGCATCGCGACACGAACACAGGGCCTGGGT
>NC_041382.1:532225023-532257178 GCF_002162155.2 Triticum dicoccoides | reverse complement strand
CGGCTGGGGTCGGGAACTATCCACACGCGGGCACGTAGCCGGAAGGCACGGTAACGGAAGCAAAACGATGATTAACAGCAACAACCCAAACACGCCCCTGCGGGGCTCCACACTACTGTCTTTTTTACACAGGAAAAAAAGGAAAAGAAAGAACAGATCAGGCGCAACTCGCCTCACACCGACCTGCACGGAAGACTCGAGCTGCTTCCGGGGCTCAGGCAGACTCCCTCTCGCGCTTCACCAGGGCGTGACGGCGGGCGTACATGCTACCACCTCCCAAGCAGATGCGACGGCGTGGAGGCTGACTGCGGCCACCGCTGGAAGAGTCACCGCCTGAAGAAGAACCGGAGAAGCTTGGGGAACCCCGAGCACCGCCAGTCACGTGAGCGCTGTCTTCTCCATCGTCGCCGGAGCTGGGTTCCCGGCCGCGGTCGTCGTCCTCCGGGCAGCACCCTGCGCGGCGACCATCTTCCCCAAACACCCTCACGTAGAGGGTGGCATCACCGTCAAACTTGAAGTGCAAGGTGCAACGACGGCTCAGGCCACGCGCGCGGGCAAACGTCTGCCAACCGCGGGCCAGGGCCAGGCTCCCGGCTGCGGAGACCTCAAGTGAAGCCCATGAGGCCCGGCTGTAGCAGCCGTCGGCCTGAAGCCAGAGGCCGCCCGGAGCGCCGGCCGGGAGCTCGCTGAGGAGGAAGCGAGGAAGCGGAAGCCGGGTGCTAGTCAGCTCCGCCGACCACATGACGAACTCCGGCAGCACCTCTGCAGCGCGAAAGTGCGGCCTAGGGGGATGCGCGACCGGAGCGCGCCCCTCGGCCACAACAATCCGCCCGTCGCCGCGCTGGAATTCGTCTCCACGGCCGCGGGGAGCCGCCGTGGTGGCCACAGGATGTTCGTGAGGGCGCCCTAGGCCGCGCTTGGGCGGGGGAGAGGCAGGCTCAACCTGGTGAGCCTTCCCTTTCTCTGTGGCCGAGAACCTCCTCGACAGGGCCATGAAGAAGAACGAGAAGCAAGGGGGGATGAACTGGAAGGGCGCGCGCCATTCCGTACTTATGGCCGGCGAAGGCCAACCGTCGACCTCCACGATCGCAGGTAATCATGACCCGCTTTGCATGCAGGGAATTGTCCAATCCGTGCAGTTGCCGAGGTGCCATGGGGAAGTGGAGCCGCCCACGTCTAATCAACCGCCATGCGGCGCCCAAGGCCGCAGGCTGTTAGGGCCCGTGGCGCTTCGCCCTCACCCTTCCGCCTCCCTGCACGGCCAAGTCCGAGCGCGCCTTGGGCCCGGAGGCTACTGTCGGCATTCTGGGAATGGGGGTCCCCAGACTTGCCTGCCTGCGGCCTACGGCGTGGCTCAAAAGGGGGCCCAGCACGGCCCATCTTCATCAGCACAGACCCAAGACCCTCACGAGGGGCCAAGCCTCGCGGGGCGGACGACGCGGAGCTTCCTCAGGCACGACCTCATCAGGCTGGCTCGTGAGGAGGCGGAGAGATCAAGGCGGGGTACCTCACGAGGTGCCCGTGACGCAAGCCATGACGACCAAAGGCGCCAGGCGGGTGCCAGCCCGCGCAGCGTCCTCCTTTCCTCTTTGGTGCAAAGGGAGCAAGCGTAGCCGCGGAGTACCGAGGCATCAGGCAAAGGTTGCCATTTTGGTGCAACAAGACCAAGACCAGGAGGACTGCAAGACGGAGGTCATTGTGGAGCCCAAGACAGCGTCACCACCAGAGCTTTCAGCAGGCGAAGACTACTTTTCTCAAGATAGCTAGTACTAGCTGTCCCCCTTCAAATTAGCCCGCCATTGTTGGCTCCCTTCCCGCTCGATATTTGGGAAGAGGACCAGGGCCACTATAAATAGGACCAGCCACCCACAGAACAAGGGGGGAAGAGAGAGAGAAGGGTGACTGAACTCCTCCCAGCAGTTCATCACCCCAGCCAAGAGAAGACCCTCGCGAGGCTGTTCTTCCTTGTATTGTTCATCATCATCAGCCCAAGAGGCAATCCACCACACCACAAACTGGAGTAGGGTATTACACCACAACGGTGGCCCGAACCAGTATAAACCCTGTGTCATTCATGTTGTCCTTTCCATTGCTTAGATCTTAGCGAGGTGGAGGGGTGCAGGTAGGTAGGAGGCTAAATCTCCGCGCGCACCCCAATGTTCGAACCTCAAGGGTCTGCCGGAAGCCAAAATCCGACAAACATCATATAGTTTAGTCATGCTCCATTTTCGTCACGCAAGAATGCTCTCATCATGCACAACCCCGATGACAAGCCAAGCAATTGTTTCATACTTTAGTAATCTCAAACTTTTTTCAACTTTCACGCAATACATGAGCGTGAGCCATGGATATAGCACTATGGGTGGAATAGAATATAATGAGGGGGTTATGTGGAGAAGACAAAAAGGATAAAGTCTTACATTGACGCGGCTAATCAATGGGCCAGGGAGATGCCCATCAATTGATGTCAATGCAAGTAGTAGGGATTGCCATGCAACGGATGCACTAGAGCTATAAGTGTATGAAAGCTCAACAAAAGAAACTAGTGGGTGTGCATCCAACTTGCTTGCTCACAAAGACCTAGGGCATTTTGAGGAAGCCCATTGTTGGAATATACAAGCCAAGTTCTATAATGAAAGATTCCCACTAGTATATGAAACTAACAAAACAAAAGACTCTCTATCATGAAGATTATGGTGCTACTTTGAAGCACAAGTGTGGCACAGGATAGTAGCATTGTCCCTTCTCTCTTTTTCTCTCATTTTTTGGGCCTTATCCTTTTCTTATGGCCTTTCTCTCTCTCTTTTTTATTCCTCACTTGGGACAATGCTCTAGAAAATGATGATCATCACACTTCTATTTATTTACAACTCAATGATTACAACTCGATACTATAACAAAAGATGACTCTATATGAATGCCACCGGCGGTGTACCGGGATATGCAATGAACCAAGAGTGACATGTATGAAAGAATTATGAACGGTGGCTTTGCCACAAATACTATGTCAACTACATGATCATGCTAAGCAATATGACAATGATGAATGTGTCATGATAAACGGAATGGTAGATAGTTGCATGGCAATATATCTCAGAATGGCTATGGAAATGCCATAATAGGTAGGTATGGTGGCTGTTTTAAGGAAGATATAAGGAGGTTTATGTGTGATAGAGCGTATCATATCACGGGGTTTGGATGCACCGGTGAAGTTTGCACCAACTCTCAATGTGATAAATGGCAATGCACGGTACCGAAGAGGCTAGCAATGATGGAAGGGTAAGAGTGCGTATAATCCATGGACTCAACATTAGTCATAAAGAACTCACATACTTATTGCAAAAATCTACAAGTCATCAAAAACCAAGCATTACACGCATGCTCCTAGGGGGATAGATTGGTAGGAAAATACCATCGCTCGTCCCCGACCGCCACTCATAAGGAAGACAATCAAATAACACCTCATGTTTCAAAATTGTTACACAACGTTTACCATACGTGCATGCTACGGGACTTGCAAACTTCAACACAAGTATTCCTCAAATTCACAACTACCCAACTATCACAACTTTGATATCACTATCTCCATATCTCAAAACAATCATCAAGTATCAAACTTCTCTTAGTATTCAATGCACTTTATATGATAGTTTTTATTATATCCCTCTTGGATGCCCATCATATTAGGACTAATTTCATAACCAAAGCAAATTACCATGTTGTTCTAAAGACTCTCAAAATAATATAAGTGAAGCATGAGAGTTCATCTATTTCTACAAAATAAGACCACCACTGTGCTCTAAAAAGATATAAGTGAAGCACTAGAGCAAATGACAAACTACTCCGAAAGATATAAGTGAAGATCAATGAGTAGCCGAACAATTATGCAACTATGTGAAGACTCTCTAACATTTAAGAATTTCAGATCTTGGTATTTTATTCAAACATCAAGCAAAAAAAAAGAAAATAAAATGACGCTCCAAGCAAAACACATATCATGTGGCGAATAAAAATATAACTCCAAGTAAAGTTACCGATGAACGAAGACGAAAGAGGGGATGCCTTCCGGGGCATCCCCAAGCTTAGGCTTTTGGTTGTCCTTGAATATTACCTTGGGGTGCCTTGGGAATCCCCAAGCTTAGGCTCTTGCCACTCCTTATTCCATAGTCCATCGAATCTTTACCCAAAACTTGAAAACTTCACAACACAAAACTTAACAGAAAACTCGTAAGCTCTGTTAGTATAAGAAAATAAATCACCACTTAGGTACTGTTGTGAACTCATTCTAAATTCATATTGGTGTAATATATACTGTATTCCAACTTATCTATGGTTCATACCCTCCGATACTACTCATAGATTCATCAAAATAAGCAAACAACACATCGAAAACAGAATCTGTCAAAAACAGAACAGTCTGTAGTAATCTGGATCAAACGTATACTTCTGGAAACCCAAAAATTCTAAAATAAATTTCTGGACCTGAGTAATTTATATATTAATCATCTTCAAAAATAATTAACTAAATAGCACTCCCCAATAAAAAATGGCAGCAATTCTCGTGAGCGCTAAAGTTTCTGTTTTTTACAGCATGATCGCAAAGACTTTCCCCCAAGTCTTCCCAACGGTTCTACTTGGCACAAACACTAATTAGAACATAAAAAACTCAACAAGAACATAGGATAGATAAATTATTTATTACTAAACAGGAGCAAAAAACGAGGAACAAAAATAAAATTGGGTTGCCTCTCAACAAGCGCTATCGTTTAACGCCCCTAGCTAGGCATGATGATTTCAATGATGCTCACATAAAGGATAAGAACTGAAACATAAAGAGAGCATCGTGAAGAATATTACTAGCACATTTAAGTCTAACTCACTTCCTATGCATTGGGATTTTGTGAGCAAACAACTTATGGAAACAAGAATCAACTTGCATAGGAAGGTAAAACAAGCATAACTTCAAAACTTTAAGCACATAGAGAGGAAACTTGATATTATTGCAATTCCTACAAGCATATATTCCTTCCTCATAATAATTTTCAGTAGAATAATGAATGAATTCAACAATATAACCAACACCTAAAGCATTCTTTTCATGATCTACAAGCATAGAATTTTTATTACTCTCCACATAAGCAAAAATCTTCTCATTCGGAATAGTGGGAGCATCATAAGAGACTCGAATACTATAAATTGTTTCCACATTAAAACAGTAATGTTCAGAAAAGGGGTAATCATAATCATGACAAGTTTTATAAATATAATCACTACTTTTTATAGCATAAGTATCATCACAATAATCATCATAAGTAGGAGGCATGCTATCATCATTATAAATTTGCATATCAAAACTTGGGAGACTAAAAATATCATCTTCATTAATCATAGGTTCCCCAAGCTTGGGACAAACATTAATTGCAGCAAATATATTCTCAAAAACATCATCCTCATCAAACATAGCATCTCCAAGCTTGGGCCTTTTCATATCATAAGCATAATCACTCTCATCATTAATAGTATGGATAACACCAATAGTATAGCAATTATCATATTCTTCCAAGCAAGTGCCAAAAAGATTTTCAAGATCATAAGAAGTATCATTATATTCCACAATTTTATTTTCATGAGGCACAATAGTAATAGGAGCAGCACTATTTGGGAGAGATATCTTTTTACCTCTCTTCCTTTTTCTTTTCTTCTTCTTCACCACATCATGTGTGGGTTCAATCCCCTTTTTGGAGCTCCTTATTAATGAGATTGGTTGAATAGGAGGCTCCTCCTCGTTACCTGATTCATCATAAGAAATAATAGGAGGGTATTGGGAAGTCTCTTCCCTTTCATTAGTATTCTCTTCATCTTCTATTTCTTTTCTTTTCTTTATGTAGTTGGAAATATAAGGATTTTCAATACAATTCACCGCACAATACATATAAATTTCCTCTAGATCAAAGCTAAGAAGTTTATAACGGGCAAATTCTGGAAGCTGCCCAGTTATATGTTTCATTTCTTTGCAACCCATAAGCAAGCTAAGTTCATTATAATGTGCAAGGGAAATCAACTCATCACAATTTTTGGACACGATTAGATCATGAAACAATTTTCATCGGATAGCTAAATGACCACTTTCATTGCAAAGTCCACAAGTACGGCCAAGAAAATTTAAAATTTCAGCACAAACATCTATCCTTTCTTGCAACAATTTAGTTTCTAAGTGCTTATGCCTCTTGCAATATCTATCTTCCATATTGGTGTGTACTTGCAAACCCAATGCACTCCACAAAAATTGACATGCTTATAGGAGACATTTTCATCATAACTAGTGAAATCATCATTAGTACTATGGATATTCAAAGAGTTCATACTAACAACATTGCAATCATGCTCATCATTCAAAGATTTAGTGCCAAACATTTTAATGCATTCTTCTTCGAACACTTTGGCACAATTTTCCTTTCCATCATACTCACGAAATATATTAAAAAGGTGAAGTGTATGAGACAAACTCAATTCCATTTTTTATAGTTTTCTTTTATAAACTAAACTAGTGCTAAAACAAGAAACAAAAAGATTCGATTCCAAGATCTAAAGATATACCTTCAAGCACTCACCTCCCCGACAACGGCGCTAGAAAAGAGCTTGATGTCTACTACACAACCTTCTTCTTGTAGACGTTGTTGGGCCTCCAAGTGGAGAGGTTTTTAGGACAGTAGCAAATTTCCCTCAAGTGGATGACCTAAGGTTTATCAATCCGTAGGAGGTGTAGGATGAAGATGGTCTCTCTCAAACAACCCTGCAACCAAATAACAAAGAGTCTCTTGTGTCCCCAACACACCCAATACGATGGTAAATTGTATAGGTGCACTAGTTCGGCGAAGAGATGGTGATACAAGTGCAATATGGATAGTAGATAATGGTTTTGTAATCTGAAAATATAAAAACAGCAAGGTAACTAATGATAAAAGTGAGCGTAAACGGTATTGCAATGCGTTGAAACAAGGCCTAGGGTTCATACTTTCACTAGTGCAAGTTCTCTCAACAATAATAACATAATTGGATCACATAACTATCCCTCAACATGCAACAAAGAGTCACTCCAAAGTCACTAATAGCGGAGAACAAACGAAGAGATTATGGTAGGGTACGAAACCACCTCAAAGTTATTCTTTCCAATCAATCTGTTGGGCTATTCCTATAAGTGTCACAAACAGCCCTAGAGTTTGTACTAGAATAACACCTTAAGACACAAATCAACCAAAACCCCAATGTCACCTAGATACTCCAATGACACCTCAAGTATCTGTGGGTATTATTATACGATATGCAGCACACAATCTCAGATTCATCTATTCAACCAAAACATAGAACCTCAAAGAGTGCCCCAAAGTTTCTACCGGAGAGTCAAGACGAAAACATGTTCCAACCCCTATGCATAGGTTCATGGGCAGAACCCGCAAGTTGATCACCAAAACACACATCAAGTAAATAAATAGAATACCCCATTGTCACCACAGGCATCCCACGCAAGACATACATCAAGTGTTCTCATATCCTTAAAGACTCAATCCGATAAGATAACTTCAAAGGGAAAACTCAATCCATTGCAAGAGAGTAGAGGGGAGGAGAAACATCATAGGATCCAAATATAATAGCAAAGCTCGCGATACATCAAGATCGTAATACCTCAAGAACACGAGAGAGAGAGAGAGAGATCAAACACATAGCTACTGGCACATACCCTCAGCCCCGAGGGAGAACTACTCCCTCCTCGTGACGGAGAGCACCGGGATGATGAAGATGGCCACCGAAGAGGGATTCCCCCTTCGGCAGGGTGCTGGAACGGGTCTAGATTGGTTTTCGGTGGCTACGGAGGCTTCTGGCGGCGGAACTCCCGATCTATTGTGCTCCCCAATCGTTTTAGGGTATATGGATATATATAGGCGGAAGAAATACATCAGGGGAGCCACGAGGGGGCCATGAGGGTGGAGGGCACGCCCAGGGGGGTGGGCGCCCCCTGCCTCGTGGCCTCCTCATTGATCCCCTGACGTGCACTCCAAGTCTCATGTATTGATTTCTTTCCAAAAATAACTTTTCCGAAGGTTTCATTCCGTTTGGACTCTGTTTGATATTCCTTTTCTGCGAAACACTGAAGCAAGGGAAAAAACAGAAACTGGCACTGGGCTCTGGGTTAATAGGTTAGTCCCAAAAATCATTAAAAATAGCATCTAAATGCATATAAAACATCCAAGGTTGATAATATAATAGGATGGAACAATCAAAAATTATAGATACGTTGGAGACGTATCAAGCTGGCCCGACGTTCCCTTCGTCTTTCGCGCCACCTCCATTCCCAGACCGCCGTCTCCACCTGCACCACCGGAAGAGCATCATCATCACCGTTTCCTCGGATGAAGCTGCGGCCTAATCGGCACCACCAAATAGGTTGTATACCGATTGCCGCATTATCTTCTTGATTCAATCTCATGGTGCTGCCGGCGCTTGGTCTCGAGCCGACACGGCGCAGCTCCATCCACGGCGGCGTCGCCGGTGAAAGGATCGATATGGTTGACTAGAGGGGGGTGAATAGGCAACTAACAATTTTTAACTTTTCTTTACCAAATTAAACTTTGCATCAAAGTAGGTTGTCTAGATGTGCAACTAGGTGAGCAACCTATATGATGCAATAACAACAAACAAACAAGCAAGCAAGAGAAGTAACACTAAAAGTCTTGCACAATTAAAAGTAAGAAATAACCAAGAGTGGATCCGGTGAAGACGAGGATGTGTTACCGAAGTTCCTTCCTTTTGAGGGGAAGTACGTCTCCGTTGGAGCGGTGTGAAGGCACAATGCTCCCCAAGAAGCCACTAAGTCCACCGTATTCTCCTCACGCCCTCACACAATGCGAGATGCCGTGATTCCACTATTGGTGCCCTTGAAGGAGGCAACCGAACCTTTACAAACAAGGTTGGGGCTCTGTCCACAACTTAATTGGAGGCTCCCAATGAAACCACGAAGCTTCACCACAATGGAATATGGCTCCGAGGTGACCTCAACCGTCTAGGGTGCTCAAACACCCAAAAGTAACAAAATCCACACAAGAAAGTTTGGGGGAAGCAAATATCCTTTGGTGGAAGTGTAGATCTAGGTCTCCTCCTTCAATCTCTAGCAAATCAACAAGTTTGAGTGGCTAGAGAGAGAGATCGGGCAAGAGAGCTTGAAGTGCATTAATGGTGGAGTGAGAGAGGTTGAAGGTGAGAGTGGTAGGTGGGAGAAGCTCCCTTATATAGCAACCCTAGATTCCAGCCGTTACTACGTTTTTTGCACTGCAGCAGTACAACCGGTCCTCGTACGGTACAACCGGGACTCACGGTGTATCTGCAGAACCCTACCAAGCGGTACAACCAGACCTGCGGGCGGTAGTACCGGCGAAGAAAAATAACCGGACTAACCACCTAGCCACCGCACAACCACCGCATCAAAACAGGAGCTTGACCGGTACTTGGGCGGTGCCTGGCCGGAACAACCGCATGGCCTTGAGCTCTTGGGCGGCTAAGTTCAGAGCGGAAGAACCGCTCGGACCACCGGTGGTACCGGTCATCGAGGAACGACCGGACCAACCGGGCCACTACCGCCCAAGAACTGCATCAAAACAGAAGCACGAGCGGTACTTGAGCGGTGCATGGACGGAACCACCGCCCTAGCTTTTGCAGAGCATGGTGGCGGTACCATCGCCCGGAGGCAGCAGTACAACCGCTCGAGCAAAGCTGATGATCGACTAGACCCAGCGGTACAACTGGTCCAGAGAGCGGTACAACCGCTGGGCAGAAACAGTGAGCAGGAATAGATAAGGGAAGAGACAAGGAAAACTCTCTCTCTCACACACCTGAGAAAGACAAAGGAGGGGAGATGAAGGTGTACGTGAAAATATTCCCCCAGTACTTTCTAATGGGGATTCCCTCTTGATAGTACAGGTTCCCTACGACCAAAGAGATAAAAAGCATAGGGGACTCTGTCTTTGATATTTTCCTACAAGAGAGAATAGCTTTCCGATGTGGGCCTAAGCGTCAAGAACCTAAAACATTTAGCACAGGATTTGACCAACAAAGGGTTGTCATCATCATCCAAAACATAAAGTAGGGAAATGCCCTTTCAATCTCCCCCTTTTTGGTGGATGATGACAACAACATGATTTGCAAGAGAGAAGTCTATGAAATCTAGACAGAACTCCCCCTAGATGTGTGCCCCAATAAGAACACTCTGTTAGAAAGCATGGGCACACTTTCAGGGCTAGAATCCCCCTAGATTTTATAGACTCATCACTCTAAGCACATAATATGAGAGACAACATAACGTATAGATAGCAATAATAACAATAAAAATAACCGACGAACTGATAGCAATAAAAGGAGTAGCATAAGTCTCACACACAGCAAGAAACCACGAACAAAGTTCAACACTAAAGAGAAACACGAGGAAACGAGAAACCCAACCCATGCAAATCCCGAGACCTATAGAACCCTCTCCCCCTTTGGCATCAAGACACCAAAAAGGAAAAGAGCGAAGCTAGAGTCCCAAAGCTTAGTAGTCCTCCTCTGACTCCTTGGTTGCATCTGGATCCTCATCAGCAGAGTCGTCATCATCGTCGGGATCGGATTCCTCCATGGCATTGTCAGCAGCAGCAAAAGAGGTGGATGGTTGGGGAGGGGCCTCATCATCAGACAAGGTGCTGTGGGTTGAAATCCAACGCTCCTCTGGGGTGATGCTCTTCTCAGAGCCACTCTCAACTGGCATATTTAGGTGCTTCATCATTGCAATTTGGCGACGCCGTGCAAGCTTCTCATTAACATGTGCCTCATACATCTTCTTCTGGATGTCAGTCTGGAGACAAAAGGTCTTCTTCACCTTGGCAGTGAACTTGGCCACCCAAGAGGGCTTGGCCCCGGGCTCGATCTCAAAGTCCTCATTGTCAGAAGTGGCATAGACATCCTCAGGAGCATTGGTAGGGAAGCAGGGCTCGGCGTGCTTCTTCTTCTTAAGAAGCTTGACCTCATGAAAAGTGAGATTGTCTGGAGAAGTGAGGAGCTCTCCAGGACGATGAACAGCCCACACAGAGTTCAGAAAGCACATGACAAACGGAGCGTAGATAGGGATCTTACGGTAGATGACCATGTTGTACATTTCATGCCACAGCCAATTTGACACATCAAACGTTGCACCAGTCCCCACCATGGTCTTCATAGCAACCATCAAGTCAACCAGATAGCCATGAATCTCATCTTGGTTGCCCACCTTGGGCAAGAGCACATTACGGAACACTCGGTGCATGATGTCATAGACCTTCTCCAAATCCTTGGATTCTCCAATAATCCCACGGCCCCGAATGTATAGAGGGGCAAGCTTCTCCTTAGGCATGGACTCAGGATGGTCATGAGGACGAATGCCACCCCTTCCTTCCAGACTGGTATCACCATACCCAATAGCATTGCAGAAAGCCCTCCAGGGAACTTGAAAGAGCTCATCACGACACATGAAAGTGAGAGTGCGTGCGTCATCTTCTCCAAAGTGAACCGTGGCATAGAACTGATGGATGAGTTGAACATCAAAGTCACAGTTGACTGACATGAGCTTGACAAGATCAAATTCCTCGTAGAGAGCTAATGCCTCACCAAAATACTCCAAGTTGCTCCTCCAATGGTCAAGATCAATGGTCCACTACTTGGCATACCTGTTCTTGTTGTGCTCAAAGAGTTCATGTACAATTCGTACTTGCATCTCATTCTGGAACTGAACGGTGGTCCAACGAGGAGCAATAGGAACCTCATAAGGATTCTTCGAGCGGTAGGCTTCCCAATCCTTGGCTTTCCAGCGATGCAACGGCAGTACCACACGTTGCTTTGCAGCAGTAGACTTTTCATGGCGAGTGGGCTTGGTGGGAATCACAACCTCTTCTTCGTCATCAGACACAACCGGACGCAAGGTCTGTCGTGCCCTCTTCTTGGTCTTGCGAGGAGCAGAGAAAGAACTAGAGCCAGCTGAACACACGCACAAGGAGAACACAAGAGACCCAGCAAAGATGAGAGGATTGCACACACAAAGAAGATAAGATATATTGCACAAACTTTAGAAAATGAAACAGGGCTACATGGTGTAGATAACCCGGTTGAACCGGTTCTCCTACCGGTAGTACTGCTCCAGCGGTTGTACCGCCCACAGAGGCGGTAGAACCGCTGGACAATGGTACTACGGGTAGAGACTAGATTGAACCGCGAAATATGAATCATACTAGCCATATTCTACTTTCAAAGACGTGCAACCTAAGCAGGAGGCAAAAAGTGATCTCTTCCACCCAATAGTTTAATCAATAAACGCGGAATGTCAAGTAATGCCCTAGAACAAAGGGAACAAACCCTAGAACGAAGAACGAAGGACAAGGGGCATTACCGGCATCCATGGGAAGAGATCGGGAAGGAGGAGGCCTCCTTGGAGAGGATCCACGGAGACCCCACGGATCCGAAGCGCGAGAAGCACTCTGGGGCAGAGGCAATGGCGGCCGGCGGCTAGGGCACAAGATGGGAAGGGCTGGGGAAGGAAGAAAAGAAGCCCCCACCAGCCCCGAGGGGTATATATAGACCCAACGCCGGGCGGCGGTTGTACCGCTCAAGGGAGTGGTTGTACCGCTGCCTGGTACGAGCCAGTGGTTACAGGCGGTACTTCTGTCGCCAAGAAGCAGCGGTAGTACCGTCGTAACCAACCGGTAGAACCGGCCAGACGGGCACCCCAGTGGTTGAGCGGTGGAACCGCTCAGCCACCGCTGGGAGACCGCCTGGAGAGCACCAGCGGTTGAACCGCCCGTGACCCGGGTTGTACCGCCCGGACACCATCACCAAAGCCAAGGACAAGAGTGTGCAATGAGACTAGATGGCTTGAGGAAGGGAAGGCTTGGGATAGAGAAGGCACGGGGAAAGGTGGATCTCCAAGAAAAAGAAAAAGAAAAAGGAAGAGAACCAGACTTGGAGACCCCAACACCTAGCTCCTAAGAAAACAAACTAAGGCACGAACAAGAAGAACTAACACAAGGCATAACACAAACAAGGGGGTCGGAGGCCGAAGCCCCCTATGTATGAGTCAATTGGTATGGCACCTCAAAGAATTATATATCCTTGGGCCCATGACCAAAACTCGTCTTTGAAGCACAAGTACCATCACAAATGGCTAATGTGGAAGAGTTGTTACATTTATGCATAATGGGGGAGGGAGAGTTCATCGAGAGAACAACACTCCCCCTATGTCCATGCCTGCATCTAAATAAGATAACAAGTTGAGTACGGTGGGTGTGCAAGGGTTCAAGTAGTATTGCTCGAATCAATGATATTTAGCTCATGCCTTAACTCGCGAAATCTTGCTTCATCCAACGGCTTCGTGAAAATATCTGCAAGGTTATCATGAGTGTTGACATAGTTGAGCTCGATCTCCCCTCGCCTAATGTGATCCCGGATGAAGTGATACCGAATCTCGATATGCTTCGTCTTGAAGTGTTGCACCGGGTTGAGAGAAATCTTGATGGCACTTTCATTGTCACACCAAAGAGGCACTTTGTCACAAATGACACCGTAATCCTTTAAAGTTTGCCTCATCCATAGGAGTTGTGCACAACAACTACCGGCCGCTACATACTCCGTTTCGGTGGACGAGAGAGACACACAACTTTGCTTTTTGGAAGACCAACTTACCAAAGAGCAACCAAGGAATTGGCACCCTCCGGAAGTGGACTTCCTATCCACTTTGTCTCCCGCCCAATTGGAATCCGAATACCCTACAAGCTTGAAGTTTGATCCTCTTGGGTACCATAAGCCAAAGCTTGGGGGTATGAGCCAAATATCGAAAGATTCGTTTGACCGCCACATAGTGACTTTCCTTAGGTGCGGCTTGAAACCGTGCACAAATTCCCACACTCAACATGATATCCGGTCTAGATGCACAAAGGTAAAGCAAGGATCCAATCATGGAGCAATATACCTTTTGATCCACCGCTTTACCATTGAGATCTATGTCGAGTTGGCACTTGGTGGGCATTGGAGTGGAAGCCGGCTTGACGTCACTTAGCTTGAATCTCTTGAGCATGTCTTGAGTGTATTTGGCTTGGTTGATGAAGGTTCCTTCTCTTCTTTGCTTCACTTCGAACCCTAGAAAGACCTTCAACTCTCCCATGGAAGACATCCCGAACTTTGAGGTCATGAGAGCAGCAAATTCCTCATTGAAAGCTTTGTTAGGGGAACCAAAGATAATATCATCAACAGATAGTTGGCACACAAAAAACTCCCCTTTGACCTTCTTAGTAAAAAGAGTGGGGTCGATTAGCCCAACTTCAAAACCACGGTCTTGTAACAACTCGGTAAGGTGGTCATACCACGCACGTGGGGCTTGTTTAAGGCCATAGAGTGCCTTATCGAGTTGATACACATGATCGGGAAAGTAGGGATCCTCGAACCCGGGGGGTTTCTTGACATAAACCAATTCATTTATAGGACCATTAAGAAAAGCACTCTTCACATCCATTTGTTGTAACTTAAAGTTATGATGAGAAGCATATGAAATCAACATGCGAATGGATTCAAGACGAGCAACGGGAGCAAAGGTTTCACCATAGTCGATACCCTCGACTTGGGAGTAGCCTTGTGCTACCAAACGAGCCTTGTTGCAAATGATAATCCCATGGGCATCTTGCTTGTTCTTAAATATCCACTTGGGTCCAATGACATTGTGGTTCCCCGTTGGTCTTGGCACCAATCTCCACACTTTGTTGCGCTCGAAGTTGTTGAGTTCTTCATGCATGGCATTGAGCCAATCCGGATCTTCGAGCGCCTCATAGACCTTGTGGGGTTCGACACAAGAGACAAACGCGTGATGCTCACAATAGTTTGCTAGTTGTCTACGAGTGCTTACCCCCTTTCTTAAGCTTCCAAGCACATTCGTCATGAGATGGTCCTTGGTGGAGAGCTTGGAAGCAACCTTGGCGGCACGACGCTCCAATTCCTCCTCGGGGGTGAGACGAGAAGTAGTCACTTGATCATCTTGAGCGTCATCTTGAGCTTGTTCTTGTTCTTGAACTTGCTCAGAGGAGAGAACTTGACCTTGGGCATCATTTGGTGTGTCAACACCGTCTTGAGCATGATCTTGCCCTTGGTCTTGTTCTTGAGGATGAGGGCCTTCATGTTGTTCTTCGGAAGCGTGTGGGCCTTGGGTTGGTGATGGCTCCACTCAAGTGGAGCATTGTCCTTCTCCCTCGGCCACAAGGGGTTCCTCAATGGGTAGGATAAAGCCAACACCCATTCTTCTTATGGCTTGAGGAGGAATTTCATCACCTACATCACAAGTGCCACTTTGCTCCACTTGGGAGCCGTTATTTTCATCAAACTCCATGTTACACGTCTCCTCAATAAGTCCCATGGATTTATTGAGGACACGGTAAGCATGTGAGTTTGTAGCATAACCAACAAATATGCCCTCATAAGCTCCAGCTTCAAATTTAGACAACCGAACACCTTTCTTGAGAATGAAACACTTACACCCGAACACCCGAAAGTACTTGAGGTTGGGCTTGTTACCGGTGAGTATCTCATATGGAGTCTTGTTCAAGCCCTTGCGGAGGTAGAGTCTTGTTCAAGCCCTTGCAGAGGTAGAGTCTTGTTCAAGCCCTTGCGGTGTTGATGGCTTCGGCCCAAAAGTTGTATGGAGACTTGAACTCCGCCATCATGGTCCTTGCCGCATCCATCAACGTCCGGTTCTTCCTCTCTGCAACACCGCTTTGTTGAGGGGTGTAAGGTGCGGAATATTTATGCTTGATCCCCTCATCACTAAGAAACTCATCCAAGGTGTAGTTCTTGAACTCAGTGCCGTTGTCACTTCTTATTGTCAAGATCTTTGCATTATGTTGACGTTGTGCTTCATTTGCAAAGACAATGATGGTTTGTTGGGTCTCGCTCTTTCTCTTGAAGAAATACACCCAAGTGTATCTTGAGTAGTCATCCACAATCACCAAGCAATACTTCCTACCCCCAAGACTATCGAAGAATGGAGGCCCAAAGAGATCCAAGTGAAGGAGCTCCAAAGGCCTCTTTGAGTAAATGATAGTCGTGGGAGGGTGAGCCTTCTCATGTAGCTTTCCTTCGATACAAGCACTGCAAGCACGATCTTTAGCAAAACTAACATTCATTAGTCCACGGACATGGTCCCCCTTGATAAGACTTTGCAAAGATCTCATATCAACATGGGCTAAACGGTGATGCCAAAGCCATCCCACATCAACTTTAGCCATTAGGCATGTCGCGGTCTTAGTGGGTCACTCCGAAAAGTTAATCACATATAGACCATTCTCGACATGCCCAACAAAGGCTACTTTAAGAGTCATGCCACAAGAGGGCCACGGTATCGATATTAAATAAAGTGGCAAAGCCCATGATTGCAAGTTGATGAACGGAAAGTAAATTGTATGCAAGGGACTCAACAAGCATGACCTTCTCGATCATGAGATCATGAGAAATGACTACCTTGCCAAGTCCCAATACCTTAGAAGATGAGGCGTCACCCCACTCGACATTGGTGGGCATAGATGGAATCTTGTGCACGTCCCCCACCAAGTCCTTCCTTCCGGTCATATGATTTGTAGCTCCGCTATCGAGCAACCATGATCCCCCACCGAAAGCAAACACCTATAAGAGATCAATGCTTGGTTTTAGGTACCCATTTTGTAATGGGTCCTTTGATGTTAGTAACAAGGGTCTTTGGAACCCAAATAGACCATTCAATGTACTCATGAGGGGAACCAACAAATTTGGCATAGACATGCCCATCACTAGCTCGACATAACATATAAGAAGGATTAAAGTCGCCGGCTTTGATGGGAGGAGTGGCATTGCCCTTTTTGACACCGCCACTCTTTGCATTGTTCTTCTTCTCCTTGGAAGCAGTCTCTCCCTCCTTCACAAAGGTTTGCATGAGAGGAGGAGGTCGTTTGGTCTTGTCATTCTTCTTCTTGTTCTTGGACTCGGGCACGTACCCAATCCCTTCCTTAGCCACAACTCCCTTTTGGTTGGTCAAGAGGTCATTGAGGTTCTTCTTGCCTTGTATGCAAGACGCAAGACCTTTATCAAGTTGCACCTTTAGCTTAGCGTTCTCCTCAACAAGATGCACATGCTCACAACACGGGTTAGTAGCATTTGCATTATCAATTAACATCATACGAGGAAAAGTGGCTTTTTCCTTGGTTAGCTTTACTTGAAGTTGATCATGAGACTCTTTGAGGCTAGCATGAGCACCCTTCAAGACCTTGTGAGCCTTGTCAAGTAGATCAAACTCCTCTTCGAGTCTAGAAAGATCAACCTCAAGTTCGGCCTTCTCGGTTTTTAGCACACAAGAAACAATGAGAACATGATCAAAATCTTTCTTTAACTTAGCATGATCAACATTGTGTGACTCCTCAAGAGCCAAACGAAGACCACACTCTTCCTCAAGAGCATTGGAAAGATCCGAGATCTCATCGGCATAGTCACGACTATGCCCTTCCATCTTAGAGATGGTATCTTCGTGAGCCTCGATCATGTCATTGGCTTCACCAAGTTGTTACAAGAGAGCAACAAAGTGCTTCTTGGATTTACCCTTAAGTTTGCCCATAAAGGCATCAAACTCATTCACCTCCACATTACCTCCCTCATGTTCATCAATGCTATCCATGGAAGAAGGATGATTAATGATGGTAGTTTTGATGTTGGAGGTTACCTTGTTGGTGGCTTTAGCCATGAGGCACTTGGCGGTGATGCTCTCATTGGGTGAGTCGAAGAGAGACACCCGTGGAGTCGTCGCAATGGCAACAGAGGCCATGACAACCGACTCACCATCTTCATCATCGTCATCATCCTCATTGTACTCTTCTTGTACCACCAATGCCTTGGGGGAGTCTTCTTGGTGAAGTTGCTCTTGTTGGGGAACGACTTGGCCTTGTCCTTTCGGATGTGCTTGCCACCATTGTCTTCCCTCTTCTCATACGGGCACTCCGCAACAAAATGACTCACATTGCCACAATTGTAGCAAGTCCTTACACGTTGCTTGCTCTTCGTGCCACTTGAGTTGTTTTTGTTAAAGTTTGGCCTTGAGTTTTTCTTGCTCCAAAATTGCCTTGAAGCAAGTACCATGTGTTCATGATATGCATACTTAGTATCTTCGGGGTTGCTCTCCTCTTCTTCCTCTTCCTCTTCTTCAACGCAGAGCTTGGCCTTCAATGCAAGGTTGGGCTTCTTTGCCCTTTGATAATGAAGCACCGCATTGTCGGCGGTCTTGTCCAAAATGCTCATGGCCACAAACTCATCCAACACTTCACTTGAGGTCAATGTGTGGAAGTCCGACCTTTGACGAATGACGGAGGGCATGGCCTTGTGGTAGGGCATCATTACCTTGAGGAATTTGTGCTTGATCCAATTGTCATCCGTGTCCTTGCTCCTGTGATCTCGGAGTGAGACCACGAGTTTGGTTACTCTCCGATAAAGCTCACGAGGTTCTTCATCTTCTTTCATTGCAAACTCATCACCCTCATCTTGCACCACTTCATAGTTGGAGCGTTGAATGCTTGCGCTTCCCTGGTAGAGTGAGACAACACAAAGCCATGCATCTTTGGCCAAGGCGAAGGGCCTAAGATGAGGTAGATCTTCGGGTGGAATTGCATCTTGAATGATGAAGAGAGCATTCTCATTGAATTGATTATCCGCGGCTTCTCAAGGAGTGAAGTTGCTTGGATCATGCGGATAGAAACCTTCTTCAATGATTCTCCAAAGATTAGTGTTCACATGATTCAAATGACGTTTAAAGTGGTAAACCCAAGAATCAAAGTCCTCATTTTTCACAATCTTAGGGGGAGGACCGACATGATTCAAATGAGTGGAAGGAACTGGTCCACCATAAACAAGTGGTGGTTCCACATGAGCAAAGATTCCGGTGCCATTCTTACCACTAGAAGAAGGAGCCTTTTTGCTACTAGCTTCCCCCTTATCGGAGATAGCATCCGTCACCTTGTCGGTGAGATTACCCACTTTCAACGGTGCGGTGGATAGTTTAAGCCCTTCAAGGAATTCAGTAAACATGCTTTCAACCTCGGTCGTCATGGAGGTTTTCAATGTCTCCAAGGCCACATTGAACTTCTCACGAGAGACCGAGGTTCCCCCATCGCCCGTAGACGAGATAGGATTCACACCGGAGTGTTCCTCCACACCGTCTATGGTATCAACCATACTCTTCGGACGGTAAAGTCCTTAATAAAGAGACGAGGCTCTGATACCAATTGAAAGGATCGATATAGTTGACTAGAGGGGGGGTGAATAGGCAACTAACAATTTTTATCTTTTCTTTACCAAATTAAACTTTGCATCAAAGTAGGTTGTCTACATGTGCAACTAGGTGAGCAACCTATATGATGCAACACATACAAGCTCACAAGCAAGCAAGGAAAGTAACAGAAGTAAGCTTGCAAAAGTAAAGGGACGAGAAGACCAAGAGTGGAGCCGGTGAAGACGAGGATGTGTTACCGAAGTTCCTTCCTTTTGAAGGGAAGTACGTCTCCGTTAGAGCGGTGTGGAGGCACAATGCTCCCCAAGAAGCCACTAGGGCCACCGTATTCTCCTCATGCCCTCACACAATGCGAGATGTCGTGATTCCACTATTGGTGCCCTTGAAGCCGCCGACCGAACCTTTACAAACAAGGTTGGGGCTCTCTCCAAAACTTAACTGGAGGCCCACAACGAAACCACGAATCTTCAACACAATGGAATATGGCTTCGAGGTGACCTCAACCGTCTAGGGTGCTCAAACACCCAAGAGTATCAAAATCCACACAAGAAAGTATGGGGGAAGCAAATATCCTTTGGTGGAAGTGTAGATCTAGGTCTCCTCCTTCAATCCCTAACAAATCAACAAGTTTGAGTGGCTAGAGAGAGAGATTGGGCAAGAGAGCTTGAAGTGCATTAATGGTGGAGTGAGAGAGGTCAAAGGTGAGAGTGGTAGGTGGGAGAAGCTCCCTTATATAGCAACCCTAAATTCGAGTCGTTAATGCGTTTTTTGCACTGCAGCGGTACAACCGGTCCTCGTCCCGATACAACCGGGACTCACGACGTATCTGTAGAACCCTACCAAGCGGTACAACCGGACCTGCAGGCGGTAGTACCGGCTAAGAAAAATAACCGGACTAACCGCCTAGCCACCGCACAACCACCGCATCAAAATAGGAGCTTGACCGATACTTGGGCGGTGCCTGGCCGGAACAACCGCATGGCCTTGAGCTCTTGGGAGGCTAAGTTCTGAGCGGAAGAACCGCTCGGACCACCGGTGGTACCGGTCATCGAGGAACGACCGGACCAACCGGGCCACTACCGCCCAAGAACCGCATCAAAACAGAAGCGCGAGCGGTACTTGAGCGGTGCATGGCCGGAACCACCTCCCTAGCTTTTGCAGAGCATGGTGGCGGTACCACCGCCCGGATGCAGCGGTACAACCGCTCGAGCAAAGCTGATGAGCGGCAAGACCCAGCGGTACAACCGCTCCAGAGAGCGGTACAACCGCTGGGCAGAAACAGTGAGCAGGAATAGATAAGGGAAGAGATAAGGAAAACTCTCTCTCTCTCTCACACACACACACCTGAGAAAGACAAAGGAGGGGTGATGAAGGTGTACGTGAAAAGATTCCCCCAGTTCTTTCTATTGAGGATTCCCTCTTGATAGTACGGGTTCCCTACGACCAAAGAGATAAAAAGCATAGGGGACTCCGTCTTCGATCTTTTCCTACAAGAGAGAATAGCTTTCCGATGTGGGCCTAAGCGTCAAGAACCTGAAACATTTAGCACAAGATTAGACCAATAAAGGGTTGTCATCATCATCCAAAACATAAAGTAGGGAAATGCCCTTTCACATACAACTTTTAGAAGTCATACTCATTGTATTTTTTTATAAAATTAGAGAGATGGCATTTTTAGCATGGCATTTTTCGTTTTTGTAGTTCATACAACTTTTTAAAATCACACTCATTGTATTTTTTTATGAAATTAGAGAGATTACATTTTTTATAAAGTAACATGCCATTTTTTTCATAAGTTAGATCATGGTAATTTAGGGGTCTTTGTTTGTTAATGGCGGTTTTTTGAAAAAGTAAAGTAAAACCTGGCCTCTGGCCCAATAGGGGGTTCGCCCCGAGGCCTCCTCCCGGCGATCGACCCAATACGGGGTTCGCCGACTATTACTCACTGCAAACAACGGGGGTAGCACAACTCGACATCCGGCTAGTCCAAGGACAACCACTAACGACAACACAACTACAACGCAAAAGAGCCTACCCAGAACCAAGAGCCTCGCCGCGTCTCGACCGATGTCAGTCACCACCGAAGAACAACAGCCCCCGCCAAGCTTCCCTTGTCGACGCACCATCCCGTTTGATGCCTAAGGAGAGCTTTCCTCTAGATAGGCACCGCGCCTCTATAAACAACGGTTATTGTTTGGTTTGTTGAAATTTGGAAGCAAATCTGGCGACCAAAAGAAAGTAGAGCTTTGGGTATTTTGGACCTGTGAAAGGCGTGATCATCAGAAAATCATGCATGGAACATACTGCTGTAGTTTCTGAACCTATTGGACAAGCACAAGGGACATCTTTTCAATGTCGTTTCATGGGATAAGTTAGGCAACGGGCATATATGGTTATTTTTTTCTTGGGTGGATAGATGGATGGGTGGGGATTGCCCTGGAGGATCTCGCGCTGAATGTTTTTAGCGTCATTCCTCATATACAGATTGTGTAATGATGCTTGGATCAAAGATATGTGTGTGTCTAGAACTCAGACGACTGAGACTTAACGAACTCATAGTCGAGTGACGTCAGCATAGTTTCTTTTTTGCTACAAGCAGCACGGCTGGATGCTACAAATGGTGATGAAAAATGTTGCGACGGTATTGCAAGCAACAACAATAAATGCTACAACTGTTCTAACTGAAATTCTACAACCATCAATGAAGAATGTTGCAACCGGTGAGACGACGTGCTACAACCAATGAGGGACGACATGCTACAACCAGCAAAATGGATGTTGCAACTGGTAGGAAAAAATATTGCAAACATTGACATAAAATGTTGCATGGTTGATTGAGACTTGGGTTAAATTTCAGTCAACTGATTTTTAGTAGGCCCACAAAGATATTAAGAGGCGTATTAACATTTGTACTTTCGATCAGGTTTTGACCATGCGGGAGGCCACTGCTGATGTTCACATTGAACCAGATACCGATGACAGTGGGACTAGTCACAATGGGGAGTAACTTAGACTAGTAACATCACATTTTACTAGGCTATGTTACTACCTCCACAGTGGGTAGTAACATATGTGTGTTGTCATGTTATGGTTCATTTATTAGTCTATAGACTCATATTATCTTGGTATGTGTGATATTACAGTAACTAGCTAAGTTACCACCATCACCTCTCTCATCATTAAATATGTGCCACATAAGCAAAATTATCTTGAAAAGTGTGATGTTACTAGTGATGTTACTCCCACTGTGGCCAGTCTGAGGCTCCATGGTTGAATAGTCAACAAAATCTGCCTATGGTGCTCACTTCAGTGCGAGTTTCTATTCTTGGAATTCAATGCTAGCCAACAATAGGAAAGTTTGAGTGAGGTGATCAGACTAGTCACAGTGGGGAGTAACTTAGAGTAGTAACATGCATATGTTACTAGTCTATGTTACTACCTCCACAGTGAATAGTAGCATATGTGTTGTGTCATGCATCACTTCATTTATTAGGTTGTAGACTCATCTTTATCAGAAAGAAGCGTTCCTACTCCCTCGTGAGGGAGCCGCGTTGGGTTTATACTGATTGAGATAGAAACCCTGTTGTGGTTTACAAGAATCCAACGATCACTAGGATACGTTGGTTACAGGAGTATGAGATTGATACGAGAGGGAGAGAGAGATAGAGATAGAGTTGAGATTACAAAGTTAAACAACTATCTATCTAACACCCTCCCTTAATCTCAACTATCCTACATTGAGATTTCTCTTAAACTCCTCAAATGGCTTGACTGATAAGGCTTTGGTGAAACCATCTGCTACTTGATCCTTGGATGGAATAAACCGGATGTCCAACTTCTTCTCTGCAACTCTTTCTCGTACAAAATGAAAATCAATTTCAATATGTTTGGTTCTACCATGGAAAACAGGATTAGCAGAGAGATATGTGGCTCCCAAATTATCACACCATAAACATGAGACACGATGTTGCTTGATTCCCAATTCATTAAGCAGTGATTCCAACCAAATAATTTCAGCAGTGGCATTTGCTAGTGATTTGTACTCAGCTTTAGTACTTGACCTTGATACTGTGGCCTGCTTTCTGGCACTCCAAGAAATAAGATTAGAGCCAAAGAACACTACAAATCCACCAGTTGACTTTCTGTCATCAGAACATCCTGCCCAGTCGGCATCAGAGAAAGCACTAACAAGAGTGGAGTTAGATCGTCTGAACTGAAGACCTAGACTCACAGTGTGTTTAATATATCGCGTAATTCTCTTAACGGCTGTCCAATGTATAGTAGTGGGTGCATGCAGATACTGGCAAACCTTGTTAACAGCAAAGGATATATCTGGTCTTGTCAGTGTCAAATACTGCAAGGCTCCCACAGCACTCTGTATTTTGTGCTCTCTTCCTCCTTAAGCAGCTCTCCTTCAAAGGCTGACAGTTTTTCCGAAGAAGACAATGGTGTAGGTGAAGGCTTACAGTCCTTCATCCCCATACGAGTCAGAAGTTCAGTAGCATATTTCTCTTGATTCAGTACAATGCCATCTTGAATCTTCTTGACTTCAATACCTAGAAAGAAGTGTAGATCACCGAGATCTTTCAAAGAAAACTCTGAACCTAGATCATGCAGAAGAGCATTAGTAGCACTTTGTGAAGAGCCCGCAACTATAATGTCATCAACATATATGAGCACAAATATAGCTGTGTTGGCCTTGTTATAAATAAACAATGCTGTTTCAGCTTTAGATGCAACAAAACCAAGGTACCTTAACTGAGAGCTCAACCTTGAATACCATGCTCTTGGTGCTTGTTTCAAGCCATACAATGCCTTGTCCAGTTTACACACATAATGTGGTGTTTTCTTATTTTCTTACCCAGGTGTCGGATTTCGGGTTCCGGCAGACCCTTGAGGTTCGAACGTTGGGGTGCACGCAGAGATTTCGCCTTGTACCTACCTGCACCCCTCCGCCTCTCTAAGATCTAAGCTATGGAAAGAACAGCACAAGAGACATAGGGTTTATACTGGTTCGGGCCACCGTTGTGGTGTAATACCCTACCCTAGTGTGTGGTGTGGTGGATTGCCTCTTGGGCTGATGATGATGAGCAATACAAGGAAGAACAGCCTCGCGAGGGTCTGTTCTTGGCTGAGGGGATGAACTGCTAGGAGGAGTTCAGTCACCCTTCTCTCTCTCTCTCTCTTCTCGATTCTCTCTCTGATTTCGATTTCGATCCCAGCTTGTTTCTGGGTTGGCCGATTCTAGATCTCTCCTACCCTGGGGGTGGCTAGTCCTATTTATAGGCAAAGACCCTGGGCCTCTTCCCAAATATTGAGCGGGAAGGGCGCCAACAATTGGCCATTTTGAAGGGGAACATCTGGTACACTTATCCTGACTAAAGTTGGTCCTCGCCTGCCAAAGGCTCTGGTGGTGACGCTGGCTTGGGCTCCACAATGACTTCCTCCCTGCCGTTGGGCTGGTCTTGGTCTCGTTGCACCGAAACGGGTGCCTTTGCTTGATGCTCTCGCCTGCGCTTGCTCCCTTTGCACCAAAGAGGAAAGGGGGACACTGCGCGGGCTGGCGCCCGCCTGGCACCCTTGGTCGTCATGGCTTGCATCACAGGCACCTCATGAGGTACCCCGCCTTGATCTCTCCGCCTCCTCGTGAGCCAGCCTGATGAGGCCGTGCCTGAGGAAGCTCCGTGTCGTCTGCCCCGCGAGGCTTGGCCCCTCGCGAGGGTCTTGGGTCTGTGTTGATGAAGATGGGCCATGCTGGGCCCCCCTTTGAGCCACGCCGCAGGCCGCAGGCAGGCAAGTCTGGGGACCCCCATTCCCAGAACGCCGACAGTAGCCCCCAGGCCCAAGGCGCGCCCGGACTTGGCCGTGCAGGCAGGCGAAAGGGCAAGAGCGAAGCGCCGCGGGCCCTAACAGCCTGCGGCCTTGGGTGCCGCGTGGCGGTTGGACGTGGGCGTCTTCACTTCCCCACGGCGCCTCGGCAACTGCACGGATTGGACAAGTCCTTGCATGCAAAGCGGGTCATGATTACCTGTGATCATGGAGGTCGGCGGTTGGCCTTCGCCGGCCATAAGTACGGAACGGCGCGCGCCCTTCCAGTCCATCCCTTCTTGCTTCTCCTTCTTCTTGGTCCTTGCTCCGTCTTGCTGCAATGGCTCCGGTCCGCTGGTTCTCGACGGCAGAGAAGGGAAAGGCTCCCCGAGAGGAACCAGACCCGCTCCCACCGAAGAAACGGCTCGCCCTCCGCGGCCGGGACGAGGGGGCCCATCAGGTGGTGTCGAGGCCCTGGTGCGAGCGGCCACCGCTGGGGTTCCCGCTTCCCTTGTACGCCCACATCGAGGGCTCTGAAGGAGTTGATGCCGATCGCCACGGGCGGCACCGCCGTCGGCGCCGATGGGTCACGAAGGTGTGGGTCGTCCCCCCTGGGGTCCACACCGAGGGCTCCTCCCGAGAGTTCGTGCTCCACGCCGCCATGCCTCCTCAGTCCTGGATTCGCCTTCCTTCCTTCTTCGCCTCCATCATCCCACATGGAGAGCTCCTGGAGCTTTGGCTGCAGCACGCCGGTTGCAGCGACCTCGCGACCGAGGCAGAGGTCGCGGTCGTTGCCCCGGGCGAGGTCTTCATGACTCGAGGCTAGAGAAAAATCGCCTGGGTTTGCGGGACAAGAGGCGCCTTCGCGATCCACTTGGAATACGACGGGTCTTCAAGGTCTTCGACGGGGCTGGAGTGCTGCCCCGGGAGAGGTGGTCGGGACCCTGCTACAGCGAGGACTGGGCCCGCCGGTTGCTCCCTTGGCGGCTGCTCAAGCGGCAGAGGCGTCGGAGGTTCCAGCGACTCCGGCGAGCTCTTCGCGACTCCGGAGACGAGCGACGACAGCTACGAGCCCCCGAGCCGGCGCTGATCCTGGAGCAGGGCGGGCTCGTCAGGCCGTCGCCGACTCTGATCTGGATGGGGTTGGCGCCGGTGCTTGACGGCCCACTATTGATGATGGCGTCTTTTGCAGGGGCGCGTGTAGTTATCGTCCTTTTAGGATCTGTTCCCTACGAGGAATCAAAGACGCGTCCCGTGGGGGCTTGTAAGGTGCCAGTGATCATGTATTGTTAATATAACCCTTGTCGTAGAAATGTGCGAGTTGCTCATTCCGTCTTAGCTCAGTTCTCCCTTTCAAACCTCACGAGGGCTTGGTGCTCTTTGTCGACAGGTCCCAGTCCCAAGGCGGCTTCAGCCGTCGCTGGTATGCCAGGTCGCGATGCCGTGGTCAAGGCCAGGAGGTGAGCGACCCGGGGTCCGGTAAGAGCCCCTGAGTCGCGATGCTCAGGAGGTCCCCTTTGGCGCTCAAGCAGCCGTCGTTCGGTGAGAAAGGAGTGCGGCGTCGCTAACACGGGATTGCATTAGGTGCGTGGATGGTGCCACAGTAGCTGGTGCTTCCGGGTGGTGACTTATCTCAAGAATCAGGGGCCGCTTGTCGTGGTTCTAAGTCTGACAGTAGAGTGGGGGGTAGGTATGGAGAGGCAAGGTCCTAGCTATGGAGAGGTTGTAAACACAAGAGATGTACGAGTTCAGGCCCTTCTCGGAGGAAGTAAAAGCCCTACGTCTCGGAGCCCAGAGGCGGTCGAGTGGACTATGTGTATATGGATTACAAGGTGCCGAACCCTTCTGCCTGTGGAGGGGGGTGGCTTATATAGAGTGCGCCAGGACCCCAGCCAGCCCACGTAATGAAGGGTTTAAGGTGTATTAAGTCCGGGGCGTTACAGGTAACGCCCCACATAAAGTGTCTTTACTATCATAAAGTCTACTTAATTACAAGCCGTTGCAGTGCAGAGGTGCCTCTTGACCTTCTGGTGGTCGAGTGAGCCTTCGTGGTCGAGTCCTTCGAGTCAGTCGAGTGAGTCCCTCATTGGTCGACTGGAAGGTGACCTCTTCTAAGAGTGTCCTCGGGCAGGGTACTTAGATCAGGTCTGTGACCCTACCCTAGGTACGTGACTCCATCATTAGCCCCCAAATGGATTGAGGCTTGAGTGATGAAGGAGTTGATGTTGTTTCCGATTAACTTTCGCATACTGGTCGTGCGTTGTTTTTGAACCAAAAATTCTTTCTGTTGACAGTGAACAACTTTTCTTCAGTCGACTCGATCCATTCTTTTTCTTCGTCGAGTGATCTTTTGGACTTCGCTGATTTCCGAGCGACGGATCGCAGGAAATCCCGAGTCTGGCAGACTGATCTGCCGTCCGCGGATTCCGCGGGACGCGGAATTTGGGGGAGCGCGCGAAGCGGAGCAGACCGCGACGCTCGGATGGGACGGGGCATAGACGCCTCGATTCCCGCGCCGCTTTTTTCGCCACGTATCACGCTTGCGCAACTATTATAGGATATGATTAGATCGACCGGGCCCACCTGTCATCCACTCGGAAGGGATCTTATAAATGCGTCCGGCGAGGGTTTTTTGAACAGTGCCTCAGCATTCTCTCTCTGCCCCCTTCGTCTCCGCCCAACGCGCTCGCTCTCGCCTCCGCACCACTCCTCCTCACGCGCCTCGCCGGTAGCCATGGTCAAGGAGAAGACGGCGGTGCTGGAGCGCGCGAATTAAGGCGTCGGCGATGGAGAAGGCGAAGGGAAGGTCCACCAGCCGCGGCGGGTCTTCGTCTAGATCTCGCCTGCCGAAAGGCTGGGTCTAGGGAGATTGGATCCAGTCGACCATCACGGAGAAGGATCTCCTCGACATGGCCAACGAGGGCCTGATCCCTCATGGAGCTGCGAGGCTTCCGGGGAAAGAGTGGCAGCCCCAGCCGGAAGAGGGTGAGTGCGTGCTTCTGGCTACCCATGTCGACCGCGGATTCTCTTTGCCGCCGAGCATTTTCTTCTGTGGTTTCTTGAACTTCTTTGGAGCGCAACTCCACCACTTCACCCCGAATTCTATCGCCTATCTTGCCGCTTTTGTGTCCATGTGTGAGAGTTTTCTGGGCTGTCGACCGCATTGGGGCTTGTTCAAGCACATATTCACGTGCCGCTCTCAAACCGTGAAGAAGGCGAGCCCAGGCGACGAAAGAACCCGAGTTGTCCAAATGTGTGGAGGTCTGGGGATCCAGGTGAGGAACAAGAGCACCTTCCCAGCCATGACATTCCCCGAGTCAGTCAGAGGCTGGCAGTCGACCTGGTTCTACTGCCAGGATCAGTCGACGCCGGGGCAGTCGAGTGGACTCCCTCAATTTACCATGGACCGAGTGAACAAGCCCTCCTCTCTGAAGTTGATTCCGGAGGAGAAAGCTGACGTGAAGATGCTGATGGAGCGCGTAGTTCAGTTGGTTCGGGAGGGAGTGACGGGTATGGATCTCCTGGAGGTTTTCCTTAGGCGTCGAATCCAGCCTCTTCAGTTCCGGAGCCATTGCATGTGGTTGTACTGCGGGACTGAGGATGTGACTCGGGTCAATCCAGAAACAGTCGACGATACCACTCTGGAAAGGTGGATGGCCGCTGTTACTGGGAACAAAGATAACCCTCGCGGAGCCAGAAGGATTCCTCCACTCGACTGCCACAGTGATCCAAACAAGGTATGACTGCTCCACTTCCCATTGTATTCTTGTCACATTTATTTCTGTTTTCTCTGCCGATCGGTCGACTGATCTTTGTCTTGATGTCTATCAGGCCCTTACTGAGCTGTACTCGATGCCCAATGGAGCACAGGCTCCGACCGAGGAGGGAGAAGCGAGCGGGGGCGAGAGCCAGGAGGAGGAGTGGGACTCGGACGCTGCTGAGGCTGATGATGATGATGATGACGATGATGATGAAGAAGAGGAGGAGGAGGAGGAGGTCGCACCACCACGCTCGGAAAGGCGGTCAAAACTTGTTCATGACCCTGAGACCGGACGCGGCGAGGGGGTTGCAACTGCTACACATTCGACCAAGCAGCCCAGGGCGACCCCGTCGAAGCCGACCAAGCACCTGCCGAAGATGAAGGTGTCTATCCCCACCATATCAGGGTAATCATGTTGCTTAAGTCTTCTTGTTTTGTGTGAACTTTATCTCTGGTTGGCACTGGAGTTAGTCGACTGACTCTTTGGAGTTGCAGTGCTGCTACTTCTGAGACCTCGGCCCGGGCTGACGACCATGAGATGGAGGACGCAGCAACCTCAAAACCTGGTACTATACTCTTAACACCGTCTTTAGTCGACTGACTCATGATCTAATCCTGATTCTTTTCTGTAGCTCCATCCAATGTTGTTATCACTCTCCCTGATGATGATGAAGATGAGGAACCGCTGAAGTACAGAAGGAGTAGGAAAGCGTCTGCCAGCAAGGTGACCCAGGATGTGACGGTGCCTGAGACTCTGGTTGCGGAGGAGGAGAACACCACTCGACACACCGTGTCCTTCGCAGATCCACTGACGGGTGCTCCGCAGCCCTCCCTCTTCACGACGCACCACGTCCCAGAGGACCAAGCTGGCGCAGCGAAGGAGGCGATATGCCAGGCAGGGATCATGATGGAGCAGTTGAAGACCATCCGGGATGCGAGCCAGGCAGCTTACGACGCCAGTTCCGCCCTCCAAAGCAATGTTCAGGTCAGTTGACCACCGTTTGTTCTGTTAGGATGTGCTATCAAAAACTTTTCTTTCCAGAATTCATAGTAGTCACCTAGTGGGTGTGTCGAGTTAAACTCCGTGTTAGCGGGGGCACGCTGAGTGCACCCGCTGGGTGTAGTCCCCAAGGCTAAGGTCGACTGCTGGCAGTCGGCCTTAGGCTTTATAATTTCAGTCTTTCCGTCATTCGACCATGGTGACTGGATTTCGCAAACCGGTCGACTGATCGACTCTGTCTCCAAGGCTAAGGTCGACTGCTGGCAGTCGGTCTTAGGCTTCATAAGTTCAGTCTTAAACTCCGTGTTAGCGGGGGCACGCTGAGTGCACCCGCTGGGTGTAGTCCCCAAGGCTAAGGTCGACTGCTGGCAGTCGGCCTTAGGCTTTATAATTTCAGTCTTTCCGTCATTCGACTATGGCGGATGGATTTCGCAAACCGGTGGGGGCATGCTGAGTGCACCCACTGGGTGTAGTCCCCGAGACTATGGTTGACTGCTTGCAGTCGATTACAGTCTTAAAGAATATATCTCTTTTTTTTAGGTCGACTGGTCGACTCTATCTTCAATAGGATTAGTGGGGGCACGCTGAGTGCACCCACTGGGTGTAGTCCCCGAGACTACGGTCGAATGCTTGTATTCGGCTGTAGTCTTAGAAACGCGTGAATTTTCCTTTTTCACTCGGAAGTGAATTATATTTGACATTTAGTCGATTGGTTCTTCGCAGAACTCCTGTGATCTTGTGGCTCGCTACTCTGAGCTGGAAAACAAGCACATTCAGCTCGAGCTGAAATTGAAGCTGGTTCAAGAGAATCTGACGAAGGCAAAGGAGGAGACCGAAGGTATGTTTGGTGAGACCTTGACGACTGCTTTTTCCCTTCATTTGTTTCAAAATCTGATCTTGCTGTAACTTGCAGGTAAGGTGAGGGAGGCCCAACGGAAGAAAGACCTTGAACTAGCTGAGAAGATCAAGCTTGTTGACGAGAAGTTAGCTTCAGTCGCCAAGCTTGAGCAAGAAAATGCCAATCTGAAAGCTGCTCTTGGGAAGAAAAAAGATCTGGAGGCCTTCCTGAATGGTCTTGCCAAAAAGCTGTTTCTTATGCTTGAAGGTAAATCTCTATGCTTTGCAATCATTTCCAACCGTGGTTTTTCCACTCGACCATTGCCTTGACTCGGTGATCATCCTTGCAGAATTTTGTCAAAACTTTGAAGAAGAAACTAGCCGGCTGGAACCAAACCTTGACCCCGTCAATTCTCCGGTGAACGACGAAGTTGCCATGAATGTTTTCCGACTGGAGTCCCGTGTTGCAGCTGTCGTGGACTATCTTGCAAGGCTGAAGGTCGCCACATCTCGCGTCGACTCGACGCTCTGGCCCAGGGAGACACTTCAGAACGACCTCGAGTCGTTGATGGCTCGCTTGAACACGATCCCTGGTCGAGTGCAGGAATGGAAAAAGTCCTCAGCTCGGTGCGGTGCAGATGTTGCTCTGTGTCTGGCCCGAGTCCACTGCAAAGATGCGCGAGAAGACAAGCTGGCGGCCCTCCGGGTGGCCAACACCAAGAAACACGACTTCAGGTCCTTTATGGAAACTTTCCTTGCGGCTGCCACTCGGATCGCAGATGGAATTGATCTTGATGAGTTTGTTGCACCTTCCAGCCCTCCACAGGAGGGGTAAAAAACTTCTTCTAAGCTCGACGCTTTAAATTTGCCTCGGTATGTCGAGTGGAGTTGTAACCGATAAACCTTAACGGGCTTAGCGCCTGAGCACTTTCGGTTCCTTTAGGTATCGATCCGAACTTGAATTTGGTGTTTGAATATGATTGCTTTTGGCTCGAAATGTCTTTTGCAGGTTCAAAGCAGGGCGCTTACTGCAATTGACTTATTCCTTAGTCCACTTAGGTGAGCGCTGGGCTGCAACTAAGCCCCCGAGTGAGAGGTTTGCTCTTCACTCGGTAGGATTTTTATATCTTAGGCGAGCACTGGGCTGCAGCTAAGCCCCCGAGTGAGAGGTTTGCTCATCACTCGGTAGGATTTTGATAACTTAGGCGAGCACTGGGCTGCAGCTAAGCCCCCCGAGTGAGAGGTTTGCTCTTCACTCGGTGGGATTTTTATATCTTAGGCGAGCACTTGGACTGCAGCTAAGCCCCCGAGTGAGAGGTCTGCTCTTCACTCGGTAGGATTTTCATATCTTAGGCGAGCACTGGGCTGCAGCTAAGCCCCCGAGTGAAAGGGTCACTCGGTAGGATTTTCATATCTT
>NC_041382.1:532191545-532224757 GCF_002162155.2 Triticum dicoccoides | reverse complement strand
AGCACTGGGCTGCAGCTAAGCCCCCGAGTGAGAGGTTTGCTCATCACTCGGTAGGATATTCATATCTTAGGCGAGCACTGGGCTGCAGCTAAGCCCCCGAGTGAGAGGTTTGCTCTTCACTCGGTGGGATTTCTATATCTTAGGCGAGCACTGGGCTGCAGCTAAGCCCCCGAGTGAGAGGTTTGCTCTTCACTCGGTAGGATTTTCATATCTTAGGCGAGCACTGGGCTGCAGCTAAGCCTCCGAGTGGAAGTCTGGCTTACCACTCGGTAGGATTTTATTTAATCTTAGGCGAAACGGATTCGCAGCTAAGCCTCCGAGTAGAAGTCTGGCTTACCACTCGGTAGGATTTTATTTAATCTTAGGCGAAACGGATTCGCAACTAAGCCTCTGAGTGGGAGTCTGGCTCACCACTCGGTAGGATTTTTACAAACTTAGGCGAAACGGATTCGCGGCTAAGTCACCCACTGAGGGGAAAATTTTATTGGACAAAATAAAAAGTGACAAAAATTATGGAGGAACTATGACACTATTATTTTGAGATCCATGAACTACAGAAGTACTTTATTGCAACTCATCCGAGTGATTAAACTTAAGTGTAAAATGGGCGGAGTAGTTCCGCATTCCAAGCTCGGGGCTCGTCGATATTATGTTCGACGTTGTAAAGACGGTACGCCCTGTTGTGGAGAACTTTGGTGACGACGAAGGGTCCTTCCCAAGAAGGAGCAAGCTTGTGTTGTTTCTTCTGATCCACTCGGAGAACTAAATCTCCTTCCTGGAAGGCTCGACGCCTCACATTTCTGGCGTGGAAACGACGCAAATCTTGTTGGTAGATGGTCGACCGGATCAGAGCAATCTCCCTTTCTTCCTCTAAAAGGTCGACTGCGTCCTGCCGCGCTTGTTCAGCTTCTGCTTCGTTGTAGATTTCAACTCGAGGAGCATTGTGGAGAAGATCACTCGGCAAGACTGCTTCAGCTCCGTAGACCAAGAAGAATGGAGTTCTTCCGGTCGACCGATTAGGTGTGGTCCGCAGTCCCCAAAGCACCGAGGGAAGTTCGTCGACCCAAGCTCCAGCTGCATGCTTGAGATCACGCATCAGTCGGGGTTTCAATCCCTTGAGAATTAGGCCATTGGCTCGCTCTGCTTGTCCATTCGAGTGCGGATGGGCGACTGAAGCGTAGTCAACTCGTGTGCCTTGAGAGTTACAGAAATCTCTGAATTCCTCCGAGTCAAAGTTCGACCCATTATCCGTAATGATGTTGTGCGGGACTCCATATCTGAATATCAGTTCCCTGATGAAGCTAACAGCAGCACCGGCATCAAGGTTCTTGATTGGTTTAGCCTCAATCCACTTGGTGAACTTGTCGACTGCCACCAGTACATGCGTGAAACTACTTCGACCTGTTCTCAAAGGACCGACCATGTCCAACCCCCATACTGCGAAAGGCCAGACGAGTGGAATGGTCTTCAGAGCTGATGCAGGCTTGTGTGACATATTCGAGTAGAACTGACATCCTTCACACTTATCCACTATTTCCTTTGCCATCTCATTCGCCTTTGGCCAGTAAAATCCGGCTCGGTATGCTTTGGCCACGATGGTCCGAGAGGACGCATGATGACCACAGGTTCCCAAGTGGATATCATTAAGGATGATTCGACCCTCTTATGGTGTTATGCACTTCTGACCAACTCCAGTCGCGCTTTCTCTGTATAACTGTCCTTTGATTATGGTAAAAGCTTTAGATCGACGGACGATCTGTCGAGCCTCTTCCTCATCCTCCGGGAGCTCTTTTCTCAGGATATACGCGATATATGGAACTGTCCAGTCGGGAATGACCACCAAGACCTCCATGACCAAGTCGACCACTGCTGGGACTTCAACCTCAGTCGGATCTGTGGCACTCTTGGGCTGTGGAGCTTCTTCGGTGAAAGGATCTTCTTTGACTGACGGAGTGTGTATATGCTCCAAGAACACACCACTCGGAATGGCTTCTCTCTTGGAACCTATCTTTGCTAGATCATCAGCTGCTTAATTTTTCAGTCGGGGTATATGATGGAGCTCCAACCCCTCGAACTTCTTTTCCAGCTTCCTCACTGCACTGCAGTATCCAGTCATGGCTGGGCTTCTCACGTCCCACTCCTTCATCACTTGGTTGACCACTAAATCCGAGTCGCCATAGACCATCAAGCGACGGACGCCGAGTGAAATGGCCATGCGCAATCCGTATAAGAGGGCCTCATATTCTGCCTCATTGTTGGAGGAATCAAAGTGAATCTAGAGCACATATCTGAGCTTATCTCCTCTGGGGGAAACCAGGACTACCCCAGCACCGGAACCATTCAACATCTTAGAGCCATCAAAGAACATGGTCCAATGCTCCGAGTGAACTTCAGTCGGCTGCTGCTGTTCAATCCACTCGGCAAGGAAATCTGCTATTGCCTGGGACTTAATGGCTTTCTTTGCCTCAAACATGATATCAAGGGGAAGAAGTTCAATCGCCCATTTAGCCACTCGACCAGTTGCATCTCTGTTGTGCAAGATCTCTGATAGTGGAGCGTCGCTGACGACTGTGATGGAATGATCAGAGAAATAATGAGCAACCTTCTTTGTGGTCATGTATATTCCATACACAAGCTTCTGATAATGAGGATATCTTTGCTTGGATGGAGTCAAGACTTCAGACAAATAATACACTGGGCACTGAACTTTGAAAGCTTTTCCTTCTTCTTCCCGCTCGACCGTAAGCACAGTACTGACGACTTGTCCTGTGGCTGCGATATAAAGCAACAAAGGCTCTTTGCTGATTGGAGCAGCAAGCACCGGCTGGGTGGAGAGCAGAGCTTTTAGCTCGGCAAACGCTGCATCAGCTTCTGGAGTCCACTCGAACTTGTCTGCCTTCTTCATCAGTCGGTAAAGAGGCAATGCCTTTTCACCGAGTCGTGAGATGAATCGACTTAATGCGGCCAAGCATCCAGTAAGCTTCTGGACATCGTGCACTCGCACAGGGCGTTTCATTCGGAGAATAGTGCCGATCTTCTCTGGATTAGCGTCGATCCCTCGCTCGGAAACGAGAAAACCGAGTAACTTGCCACTAGGAACTCCGAATGTGCACTTTGATGGATTGAGCTTGATATCATACCTTCTGAGGTTGGCAAATGTTTCGGTGAGGTCAGCGAGCAGGTCGGAACCTTTTCGTGACTTGACAACGATATCATCCATATACGCTTCCACATTCCGACTGATTTGAGTGAGTAGACACTTCTGAATCATTCGCATAAATGTGGCTCCGGCATTCTTGAGGCCGAATGGCATGGTGATATAGCAGAAGCACCCGAATGGAGTGATGAAAGCTGTTTTTACCTCGTCGGGTCCGTACAGACGGATCTGGTGGTACCCGGAGTAGGCGTCTAGAAAAGATAATCTCTCGCATCCGGCGGTCGAGTCAACAATTTGATCTATGCGAGGGAGAGGAAAATGATCTTTCGGGCAGGCCCGGTTGATGTGCTTGATATCAATGCACATTCGGAGTGATTTGTCCTTCTTAGGAACCATGACGACATTAGCGAGCCACTCGGAGTGGTATATCTCTCGGATAAATCCTGCCGCCAACAGTCGAGCCACTTCCTCACCAATGGCTTTCCTCTTCTGGACGGCGGACCGCCGAAGATGTTCTTTGACTGGTTTTGTAGATGAGTCGACTCTTAGGCGATGCTCAGCCAGTCCCCTGGGAACACCTGGCATGTCAGCGGGCTTCCATGCAAAAATGTCCCAGTTCTCACGGAGGAACTGGATGAGCGCTTCTTCCTATTTCGGGTCGAGTGTCGTGGAGATGTGGGTCGGAGCTGCATCGGGGTCGGTCGGGTGAATGTGAACAGGCTTCGTCTCACCGGACGACTGAAATGCAGATTCTGTGGCGGGTTTCTTGGATCGCAGCAAGTCACTCGGATCTGCGTTTTGCTTGTATTCTTCGAACTCGACCGCTGTCACCTGGGAATCGGCAATCTTTGAGCCCTTCTGAAAGCACTCTTCTGCCTTTTTCCGATCACCGGTGATAGTGATCACTCCTTTGGGGCCGGGCATCTTCAATTTGAGGTACACGTAACATGGTCGAGCCATGAACCGTGCATAAGCTGGTCTCCCCAAAATGGCATGATATGCACTCTGAAAATCCACGACCTCAAACGTCAACTTCTCTTTGCAAAAATGTTTCGAATCACCAAACACCACGTCCAGAGCTATTTGGCCGAGTGACTTGGCTTTCTTCCCTGGTATAACTCCATGAAAGCTCATGTTACTGGTGCTCAGTCGGGACATCGGAATGCCCATTCCTTTCAGTGTGTCTGCATACAACAAATTCAGCCCACTACCACCGTCCATCAGCACTTTTGTCAGTCGAGTGCCTTCGACAACTGGATCGACCACCAAAGCTTGCCTCCCAGGGGTGGCAATATGAGTCGGGTGATCCGATTGGTCGAATGTGATGGGTGTTTGGGACCATCTCAGATAATTTGCTTTTGCTGGGGCAACCATGTTCACCTCGCGGTTAATAACTTTCAATCGACTCTTGCTTTCCACATCTGCAAAGATCATCAGAGTGGAGTTGATATGCGGATATCCTTCCTCACTGTCCTCCTTGTCTTCGGCCTTGTCCGACTCCTTCTCCTTGTCTTTAGACTGTTTTCCCTGAAACTGCTGGATCAGGAGCCGACATTGGCGAGTGGTATGCTTCGGGTAGATGATATTCCCCTCTTCGTCTTTCTTCGTGTGGATGTGACACAGCATATCCATCACGTCGTTCCCTTCTTTATCCTTTACCTTCTTAGGGTTCCAGGATCCTTTTGGTTTCCCTTTAAACTTTCCCTGAGTCACGGCCAGAGCCTCCCCAGGAGCTGCCGGTTCAGCCTTCCGCTTCTGTTTCCGACTGGTGTTTCCCTTTTCCGACTGACTCGGCTTGTGCTTGCCGCTTCGGAGTCGGTCTTCTTCTTCGCCGTTGGCGTACTTGGTAGCAATCTCCATCATCCGACTCAAGGTCATGTCACCGGTTCGACCAAATTTCAAACTCAATTCTCTGTTCTTGACACCATCCTTAAAGGCGCAGACCGCTTGATGATCAGACACATTCTCCACAGTATGGTGCAAAGTGATCCATCTCTGAATATACTCCCTGAGGGTCTCATTGGTCTTCTGCACGCAGACTTGCAGCTCCGTCAATCCAGCCGGTCGCTTGCAAATTCCTTTAAACGTTCTGATGAACACTCGGGACAGATCTTCCCAAGTGTAAATGCTGCTAGGAGGTAATTGAGTCAACCATGCCCTGGCAGAACCTTCCAGCATGAGGGACAAATGCTTCATGGCCACCTCGTCGTTCCCACCACCAATATGAACCGCCACTCGGTAGTCCTCAAGCAAAGTTTCAGGCTTAGACTCACCAGTGAACTTGCTGACTCCTATCGCCAACCTGAAATTGGGAGGGATCACTGCGGCTCTGATAGCTCTGCTGAAACATTCAGGACCAGAAACATGCACTCGACTGCTCGTGGGCGCATCTCTGTCGAGTCCACCTCGATGGGCTCTGTTCCGGTCGACCAAGCCTTGCACGATAATGGATCGCGCGTCGAAGCCTGGTTCTCTAGGGTCGACTGGAACTCTTCGCCCCGCACTGAGCTGACGTCTGTCATCTTGCTGCCGAGGAGCGTAAGACCCACCCCTCGGAGGGGAATTGGGCACTCGACGCCTATCATCTCGGTCGTATCGGTCTCCATATTGGTCTCACCGATTCTCGCGCCCTTCACGCCGCGGAGGCGATCTGGGGCTGTGAGCCGACTGAACAGTATTCGCAGCGATGGATCGATTGTGAATTCTGTTGCGCGACTGCGATACGGCCGAATTCTGATCGCCTGCTGCCCGGAGCAGATCCCTGATCTGCATCAAGCCTCTGCCAGCTTCCGACTGAGAGGGCTGGATGGACTCTACAATACGGGTCGCAGCTGCTAAATTCTGGACTGGGGTTCGATATACCTGAGTCGGCGGGAAGTGTTGACGTCGACTGGTGTCGGGAACTCGTTGCCGCGTGCGCTCGTCGAGTGCTCGCTGAAGATTCTCCAGTCGAGTGCGTTCGGCCAAATTGGCCAAACGCGCCTCCTCCAAGGCGCGAGCCTCGGGGGTTTCTCCTGCGATGGGAGTACGCAGGGCATCCACGTTCCTGCGGCGAAGTTCCTCTCTTTGTAGAGAGTCGAGTGGCTCGGGCTGGTACTCTTCGTGGTCTCGTGCAGGGTCGCCTCCGTCGCCTGCCCCACCATCACGGGCGAAGCCAGGGGGACTGCGGGGCCCGTCGACCATCAGGATTTCCGCTGCTGGATCACTGCTATCGCACTCAGATGCAGCCTCTACGGAGCCAGTCGACAGATCGAACAGGCCATAGAGAGATTCGTTGGGCTCGATTGCCGCAACTTGGGTGGTGGCCGTCTGGCGAGCCACCGCGTGCCTCACCCACCGCTGAAGCCTCGACCGACCCGAGCGCTTACACTGGCGGGAGACCGGGAGGGTGGCCGATGGGGGAGTCGACCGATACGGGGTCAACGGTTGCCGCAGCAGAACGCCGCGGACACATGCGCGAAAATGCGTCGCACCGCGGACGGGGAGCGCATCGACGTCGAGTGGAGCCTCCTGGAGCCAGGCGGAGTCGTCGGCGACGAAGGTGAGAGCACCGAGACGGATCTCTCGACCCTCGACCAAAACTCCAGCAGCCATCATGATGAAAGTACTCGGAAGAATCGCAACTTCTCCACAAAATCGCTAAAACACCCGCCCCACGGTGGGCGCCAACTGTCGTGGTTCTAAGTCTGACAGTAGAGTGGGGGTAGGTATGGAGAGGCAAGGTCCTAGCTATGGAGAGGTTGTAAACACAAGAGATGTACGAGTTCAGGCCCTTCTCGGAGGAAGTAAAAGCCCTACGTCTCGGAGCCCGGAGGCGGTCGAGTGGACTATGTGTATATGGATTACAAGGTGCCGAACCCTTCTGCCTGTGGAGGGGGGTGGCTTATATAGAGTGCGCCAGGACCCCAGCCAGCCCACGTAATGAAGGGTTTAAGGTGTATATTAAGTCCGGGGCGTTACAGGTAACGCCCCACATAAAGTGTCTTTACTATCATAAAGTCTACTTAATTACAAGCCGTTGCAGTGTAGAGTGCCTCTTGACCTTCTGGTGGTCAAGTGAGCCTTCGTGGTCGAGTCCTTCGAGTCAGTCAAGTGAGTCCCTCGTTGGTCGACTGGAAGGTGACCTCTTCTAAGAGTGTCCTAGGGCAGGGTACTTAGATCAGGTCTGTGACCCTACCCTAGGTACGTGACTCCATCACGCTCTCTGGTGTGTCGCCGGGTCCGTGCATCGGCAGGTGTGAGGTTGCTTGGCGAGGTCCTCGCGTGTCCCTCCCCTCTCGCCTTTGCTCCCCTTTCTGCTCTACGTCCTCGGGTCCCGGCCCTCGAGCGAGTCTCAGCCGTCGCTGGTATGCCAGGTCACGATGCCGTGGACAAGGCCAGAGGGTGAGGGCTGGAGAGCCAGTAGGAGCCCTGAGTCGCGATGCTCAGGCACCCCCCCCTTTAACGTGCAAGCGGTTCGCGCGGATGAGAGTGAAGGAGACACCGCAAGGGCCTCGCCTGATGCAGCTCCTTTAGGAGATCCTGTAGACCCATCATAGAAAGAACGAGGGGTTGCCATGACAATTGATAGTCAGCCGTTGGTTGCTTACGAGGGGCGATGAGGCACTGAAGGCTTGACGAGGTAGCGCCATGCAGGGCTGCCGCGGCCAGAGCTCAGCCATTCAGGTTTGTCGGCGTTGCAAGGACGGACCCATGCGCAAGCATTGTGCCGTTTGGGAGCAGCTCCGTCAGTTGGCGTCAGTTGAGCGGGCAACTAGGTCAAACACATTAGCCGCGAAGGAGTGGATTCATTCAAATAGATGCTGGGAAGGCGGACATCACTGGGTCAGGCCCGAGCGACTTGGGGATGATGCAACCCGTGGAGCGCCCCCAACAAAGTAAGCTAACAACATGAAATAAAAGGGATACATGCCGCAGGGACGGACCCACGCCGCCTGGGAATAATGCAGCCCTGGGGGGCGCTCCCAGCTGGAAATGAAACTTGAAAGATGTCACCTGATGATGTTGAGAATGAAGGAGTGTTGGTGTAGCAGAATCGGTGGGCTGCGGAAGCCGACCCTCACGAGCCCCCAGGCCCAGGGGCCTCGGGAGGCTCCGGAGGCGCTGGTGGCTCTTTGCGGACCATCTCCATCTCCGCCAGGGCTGCGGAACGCCTGGCCTCTTGAGCCTCCATGATGCCCCTCATGAGGCGCTGGTACGTGGCAGCCGCGTTCGGCAAGCCGTAAGGCATGCGAACGTAGCTTTGGGGTGGACCTTCGCAGCGCCCCACTCGCGAGGGCCAGAGGCGCTCCAGAGAGGCGACTCGATTGAGCCCTGGTATGTCGATGCAGACGCGCAGCCCACCATCCTCGCCTGGATGGGGAGCCACAGCTGGTAGGCGGCGGCCGCCTTTCATGACTCTTGACTCCTGTAGCTCCTGAATGGCCTTGCTGACGAACTCCTGAGGGTCTGGCTCTCCTTGCCTTACTCCTTCTTGAGGGAAACGTGCTTCGAAACACGCCTCCATGTGGTGCCCAAGCGCCTCCCTCGTGACCTTAGCCAGGTCGGTGGCCCTCCAGGGGAGAGCCCCCGAGCCCTGCCTGAGGAGGGCGCCGGGCACGCTTTCCTATGCGATGGAAGGAGGTTCCCCCTGGGCAGGTGCGGGCCCTGAGGGGCCTGCCTCCTGAGGGGCCGGGCCGGACGACATCTTCTTCTTCTTGGGGGCGGTCTCAGGAAGCCTCCTGCTTCCGCGATCTGGGTCTTCTAGTGATGCGGCCTGAAAGGCTCGTTCCAGGGAACACACCGCGTCCTTCTCTTCACAGGGCACCGTGATGACTCTGCCACTTCCTGGCATCTTGAGGACGTTGTAGCCATGGTGAGTTACAGCCATGAACTTGGCCAGCGCTGGGTACCCAAGGATGGCGTTGTACGGCAGGCGAATGTGAGCGACGTGGAAGTCGATGAGCTCGGTGCGGTAGTTGTCGCGTTCCCCGAAGGTGACAGGGAGGCGGACCTGCCCAATCGGGACTGTGGAGCCGTCGGTGACTCCAGAGAAAGGCTTGGTTGGCTGAAGCTGGTTGTAGGGCACTTGGAGATTGTTGAATATTTCCACGGACAGGACGTTGAGCCCTGCCCCGCCATCGAGGAGGGTCCTAGTGACCACCTCATTGCTGATGATTGGGGAACAAAGCATCGGGAGGATTTCGGCTGTGGCCGCACACTTGAGCTGATCTGCTGAGCTGAACGTGATGGCGCACGCCGACCACCTGAGAGGGCGTGTGGCTTCCAGCTTGGGGAGGACTGCATTCACTTCGCGGGCGAACTGCTTGAAGATGCGTTGAGAGGCTGGGGCTTGAGCCCCGCCCAGGATGCAGGCGATCGCGCGCGGCTCCTAGAAGCCCCCAGCCCCCTCCTCCTGATGGCGGTCCTCGTTTCTCCTTGGCTACCGTGGCAGCGGAGGGAGGCCTGCGTTGCCTGGCGGGCGATCCTCACGAGGCTGATCCCTCCAGTCTCCCTCGCGAGGCGGGTCTTGCCAGCGATCCTCGCGAGGTTGATCGCGCCACCCTTGGCGCGGGCAGCGGTCTTCCCAGCATCCTGCGTTCCTTCCACCTCCTCGACCGTAGCCCCGGTCACCGCGGTCGGGGCGACGGCCGATCCTTCCTTCTCGCACGGCTCGGAGCTCTTGACATTCATTGGTGTTGTGGGTGTGGAGGTCGTGGTACACACAGTACCGACTGCCCTTGGAAGGTTCGGGCTGATCTCTCCCCCACTTGGTGTCTGGTTCTGCCGCGAGCACGGCAGCCCCCTTGCGCTTCACATCCTTGGCCTTGGGCTTCTTCTCTTCTAGGTCTGCGGCAGGCAGCTCGAGGAGGGAGAGACGCCCTTCCTCAGCCCTGGCGCACTTGGTTGCCAAGTTGAACAACTCCAAGGAAGTGCACAGGTCTTCATGCATCGCCAGCTCCTCCTTCATCTTGACATCGCGCACACCATCGGAGAAGGCTGAGATGATGGCCTCCTCGGTCACCTTGGAAATCTTGAGGCATGCGTTGTTGAAGCGCTGGATGTACTTCTGCAGTGTCTCTCCGGGTTGTTGCTTGATGCGAAGCATGTCGCTCATGGCGGGTGGCCGGTCGCGAGTACCTTGGAAGTTGGCGATGAAGCGGGTGCGCATCTCGTCCCAGGAGGAGATCGTGCCTGGAGCCAGGTTCAGGAGCCAGGTGCGGGCCCCGTCCTTGAGCGCCATGGGAAACCAGTTCGCCATGACCTTCTCGTCTCCGTTGGCAGCTTCGATGCCCAGCTCATAGAGCTGGACGAACTCCGCAGGGTCGGCCGTGCCGTCGTAACGAGGAGGCAGGTCTGGCTTGAACTTGCCGGGCCACGCGACGCTGCATAGCTTGGTGGTGAAGTCACGGCAGCCTGCTGTGGCCACGGGAGGCCTTGGGTGACGGAGAGCTTGGTCTTGCATGTCCCCACGCGCTGCAGCTGGGAGCAGCGCGGGGTCTTGACGTGCGGGAGCAGGAGTATGGTCGCGACGTGCTGGAGCAGGGAGCGCACGGGCAGCTTCTTGCGGGCGAGGGACTTCTTGGCAGCTCTGCTCTTGCCACGCTGGCACCTGACGGAGCGGGTTCCGCCCAGGGGCCACGCGCCTTGGAGCCATGGCGCCTTCTTGAGGAGGAGGCGGCCGGGGCGCCGCCGGAGCTTCGTCGCCCGCGCGGGGCGGGGTGCGGTGCAGCGGAACGGACGGCGCAGGAGAGCCCCCTGCGGCGCGGACGAGCTCGACGACGCGCTCGAGCCATTCTTCGTAGACGTCGTCGACGGGACGGTGGCGCAGGAGCTCGTTTGCCACGATGAGCGTAGCTCGAGCCTCCATGGGTGCGCGGAACGCGCGGGACAAAGAACCAGCTGGGGTGAGCGAGGGAGTAGCAGTGCGGCCGTCTTGCCGCACGGACGGATGCTGAGACGATGCTTGCTGCTCGTCCCCCGCCGGGCCGGTGGCGGCGTTGACGGCAGGTGACGGGGAACGGCGAGGACGCCCGCCGACAGGAGCCATCTGGGCAACACGGGAAGCAAGAGTGGCCCAGTGCTCGGCGCGGGCCCGACGAGCGTCAGACATGGACGCGATGGTCGGAAGAGAACGGGGTGGTGGAAGACGAATTCCGGCGCACCCCTACCTGGCGCGCCAAATGTCGGATTTCGGGTTCCGGCAGACCCTTGGGGTTCGAACACTGGGGTGCGCGCGGAGATTTCGCCTTCTACCTACCTGCACCCCTCTGCCTTGCTAAGATCTAAGCTATGGAAAGAACAACACAAGAGACACAGGGTTTATACTGGTCCGGGCCACCGTTGTGGTGTAATACCCTACTCCAGTGTGTAGTGTGGTGGATTGCCTCTTGGGCTGATGATGATGAGCAATACAAGGAAGAACAGCCTCGCGAGGGTCTGTTCTTGGCTGAGGGGATGAACTACTAGGAGGAGTTCAGTCACCCTCTCTCTCTCTCTCTCTCTCTCTCTCTTCTCGATTCTCTCTCTGATTTCGATTTCGATCCCAGCTTGTTTCTGGGTTGGCCGATTCTAGATCTCTCCTACCCTGGGGGTGGCTAGTCCTATTTATAGGCAAAGGCCCTGGGCCTCTTCCCAAATATTGAGAGGGAAGGGCGCCAACAATTGGCCATTTTGAAGGGGAACATCTGGTACACTTATCCTGACTAAAGTTGGTCCTCGCCTGCCAAAGGCTCTGGTGGTGACGCTGGCTTGGGCTCCACAATGACTTCCTCCCTGTCGTTGGGCTGGTCTTGGTCTCGTTGCACCGAAACGGGTGCCTGTGCTTGATGCTCTCGCCTGCGCTTGCTCCCTTTGCACCAAAGAGGAAAGGGGGACACTGCGCGGGTTGGCGCCCACCTGGCACCCTTGGTCGTCCTGGCTTGCGTCACGGGCACCTCATGAGGTACCCCGCCTTGATCTCTCCGCCTCCTCGCGAGCCAGCCTGATGAGGCCATGCCTGAGGAAGCTCCGTGTCGTCCTCCCCGCGAGGCTTGGCCCCTCGCGAGGGTCTTGGGTCTGTGTTGATGAAGATGGGCCGTGCTGGGCCCCCCTTTGAGCCACGCCGCAGGCCGCAGGCAGGCAAGTCTGGGGACCCCCGTTCCCAGAACGCCGACACCAGGTGGTTGTTGTAAGGGCATATTTATCCCTAAGTGTTTTGGTGATTGATGACATCGCATTTGCGGACTAATCGTGTGCCTTGAGTATTCCAGACACTTCATTGCTAGGCACAAGATGGTTGGGTGCCCCTCGAAGACTGATGAAGACGGTGTCTTTTCTACGTTTCTTTTTGGTGGATTTGAGTCGTAGGAAAGCCGTACTATTAAGAGGGGGTCCGTGTTCGAAAGGTTTGGGTGGAATCATCACGTACACGTCTCCTTCTTGTCCCCTCCTTTTTTCTTGGAGCTTCCTCCGTTTTCTTGCCTCCCTTATCTGGCTGCTGTGGTTGGTCGCGGTAGTACTGCTCCCAGGAAAGTGGTAGTACCGTAGGCACCCGCGGTAGTACTGTGCGGTGGCGCGGTAGTACCGAGGTGCCCATGGTAGTACCGCTCCCCTGGAGCCGCACTACCGTTGCCCACCAGGCTAGTGCCGCCCCTTCGCGGTAGTAGGGGCGGATGTAATTTTTTACATCCGCACCTACCATGGCAGTACCGTTTTCGTCGCGTGGTAGTACCATGCTATGCAGTCAGGCAGTAGTACCGCCCCCCGGCGGTACTACTGTGTCGAGTTTTTGCTACTTCCGTTTCTTTGCGGAAGTAGGCACGGAAGTTTCCTTCCCCCTGGCTAGGGGTTTTTTGCCTTGCGGTAGTACCGCTTGGGGGGGCGCGGTAGTACTGCGCTTGCGGAAGTAGCACCCCCAGTTCCTGCGCGTCTGTTTATCTTTACTGTCGCTGGGGTTGCGGCAGTACCGTGGGTCTGTACGGTAGTACCGCACAGCCATGCGGTAGTACCGCTTGGTTGCAAGCAGTAGTACCGCGCGGCCTTGCGGTAGTACCGCTGGCCAGGCGCGGTAGTACCGCTGGCCGCGGGCTGGTTGGTGGGTAACGGTTGGATCTTTGTCCCACACTGTATAAGGGGTCCCCTTCTTCCCCGTTGACTTACTTCTTCCACCCCCAAGCTCCATTATTGCTCTAAGCTCCATTTTTGCCCGATCTCACTCCCAAGCCGACCAAACTTGTTGATTTGCTCGGGAGTGGTTGAGAAGGCCTCGATCTACACTTCCACCAAGAGATTTTGATTCCCCCACTAATCCCTGGCGTATCTTGTTACTCTTGGGTGTTTGAGCATCCTAGACGGTTGAGGTCACCGCGAAGCCATAGTCCATTGTGGTGAAGCTTCGTGGTGTCGTTGGGAGCCTCCAATTGAGTTGTGGAGATTGCCCCAACCTAGTTTGTAAAGGTTCGGTCGCCGCCTCCAAGGGCACCAATAGTGGAATCACGGCATCTCGCATTGTGTGAGGGCGTGAGGAGAATACGGTGGCCCTAGTGGCTTCTTGGGGAGCATTGTGCCTCCACACCGCTCCAACGGAGACATACTTCCTCTCAGAGGGAAGGAACTTCGGCAACACATCCTCGTCTCCACCGTCTCCACTCTTGGTTATCTCGTGCCTTTACTTGTGCACGCTTATTTGTTTCATATATCTTGCTTGCTTGTGTTCCTATCCTTGTTGCATCATATAGGTTGCTCACCTAGTTGCATATCTAGACAACCTACTTTGATGCAAAATTTAAATTGTTAAAGAAAATCTAAAAATTGTTAGTTGCCTATGCACCCCCCCCCCTAGTCAACCATATCGATCCTTTCAATTGGTATCAGAGCCTCATCTCTTTATTAAGGACTTTATCGTCCAAAGAGTATGGTTGATACCGTAGACGGTGTGGAGGAACGCTCCGGTGTGAATCCGACCTCGTCTACGGGCGATGGGGGAACCTCGGTCTTTCGTGAGGAGTTCAATGTGGCCTTGGAGACATTGAAAACCTCCATGACAACCGAGGTTGAAAGCTTGTTTACTAAATTCCTTGAGGGGCTTAAACTATCCACCGCACCGTTGAAAGTGGGTAATCCCACCGACAAGGTGACGGATGCTATCTCCGATAAGGGGGAAGCTAGTAGCAAAAAGGCTCCTTCTTCTAGTGGTAAGAATGGCACCGACATCTTTGCTCATGTGGAACCACCACTTGTTTATGGTGGACCAGTTCCTTCCACTCATTTGAATCATGCCGGTCCTCCCCCTAAGATTGTGAAAAATGAGGACTTTGATTCTTGGGTTTACCACTTTAAACGTCATTTGAATCATGTGAACACTAATCTTTGGAGAATCATTGAAGAAGGTTTCTATCCGCATGATCCAAGCAACTTCACTCCTTGAGAAGCCGCGGACAATCAATTCAATGAGAATGCTCTCTTCATCATTCAAGATGCAATTCCACCCGAAGATCTACCTCATCTTAGGCCCTTCGCCTTGGCCAAAGATGCATGGCTTTGTGTTGTCTCACTCTACCGGGGAAGCGCAAGCATTCAACGCTCCAACTATGAAGTGGTGCAAGATGAGGCTGATGAGTTTGCAATGAAAGAAGATGAAGAACCTCGTGAGCTTTATCGGAGAGTAACCAAACTTGTGGTCTCACTCCGAGATCACAGGAGCAAGGACACGGATGACAATTGGATCAAGCGCAAATTCCTCAAGGTAATGATGCCCTACCATAAGGCCATGTCCTCCGTCATTCGTCAAAGGTCGGACTTCCACACATCAACCTCAAGTGAAGTGTTGGATGAGTTTGTGGCCATGAACATTTTGGACAAGACCGCTAACAATGCGTTGCTTCGTTCTCAAAGGGCAAAGAAGCCTAACCTTGCATTGAAGGCCAAGCTCACCGTTGAAGAAGAAGAAGAGGAAGAAGAGGAGAGCAACCCCGGAGATATGAAGTATGCGTATCATGAACACATGGCACTTGCTTCAAGGCAATTTTGGAGCAAGAAAAACTCAAGGCCAAACTTTAGCAAAAACAACTCAAGTGGCACGAAGAGCAAGCAACATGTAAGGACTTGCTACAATTGTGGCAACGTGAGCCATTTTGTTGCGGAGTGCCCGTATGAGAAGAGGGAAGACAATGGTGGCAAGCTCATCTGAAATGACAAGGCCAAGTCGTTCCCCAACAAGAGCAACTTCACCAAGAAGACTCCTCCCAAGGCTTTGGTGGTACAAGAAGAGTACAATGAGGAGGATGACGATGATGAAGGTGATGAGTCGGTTGCCATGGCCTCCGTTGCCATTGCGACGACTCCACGAGACTTCGACTCACCCAAAGAGAGCATCACCGCCAAGTGCCTCATGGCTAAAGCCACCAACAAGGTAACCCCCAACATCAAAACTACCATCATTAATCATTCTTCTCCGATGGATAGCATTAATGAACTTGAGGGAGCTAATGTGGAGGAAAATGAGTTTGAGGCCTTTATGGGCAAACTCAAGGGAAAATCCAAGAAGCACTTTGTTTCTCTCTTGGAACAACTTGGTGAAGCCAATGACATGATCGAGGCTCACGAAGACACCATCACTAAGATGGAAGGCATAGTCGTGACTATGCCAATGAAATTTCGAATCTTTTCAATGCTCTTGAGGAAGAGCGTGGTCTTCGTTTGGCTCTTGAGGAGTCACACAACGTTGATCATGCTAAGTTAAAGAAAGATTATGATCATGTCCTCATTGTTTCTCATGTGCTAAACTCCGAGAAGGCCGAACTTGAGGTTGATCTTGCTAAACTCAAAGAGGAGTTTGATCTACTTGACAGGGCTCACAAGGTCTTGAAGGGTGCTCATGCTAGCCTCAAAGAGTCTCATGATCAACTTCAAGTAAAGCTAACCAAGGAAAAAGCCACTTTTCCTTGTATGATGTTAATTGATAATGCAAATGCTACTAACCCGTGTTGTGAGCATGTGCATCTCGTTGAGGAGAACGCTAAGCTAAAGAGGCAACTTGAGAGAGGTCTTGCGACTTGCATACAAGGCAAGAAGAACCTCAATGATCTTTTGATCAACCAAAAGGGAGTTGTAGCCAAGGAATGGGTTGGGTACGTGCCCGACTCCAAGAACAAGAAGAAGAATGACAAGACCAAACGACGTCCTCCTCTCATGCAAACCTTTGTGAAGGAGGGAGAAAGTGCCTCCGAGGAGAAGAAGAAGAACAATGCAAAGGGTGGCGTTGTCAAAAGGGACAATGTCACTCCTCGCATCAAAGTCGGCGACTTTAATCCTTCTTATGTGTTATGCCGTGCTAGTGATGGGCATGTCTATGCCAAATTCGTTGGTTCTCTTCATGAATATATTGAATGGTCTATTTGGGTTCCAAAGACCCTTGTTACTAACATCAAAGGACCCATTACAAAATGGGTACCTAAAACCAAGCATTAATATCTTGTAGGTGTTTGCTTCCGGTGGGGGATCATGGTTGCTCGATAGTGGAGCTACTAATCATATGACCGGAAGCAAGGACTTGGTGGTGGACGTGCACAAGATTACATCTATGCCCACCAATGTCGAGTGGGGTGACGCCTCATCCTCCAAGGTATTGGGACTTGGCAAGGTGGTCATCTCTCATGATCTCACGATCGAGAAGGTCATGCTTGTTGAGTCCCTTGCATACAATTTACTTCCCGTTCGTCAACTTGCAATCATGGGCTTTGCCACTTTCTTTGATATCGATACCGTGGCCCTCTTGTGGAGCAAGACTCTTAAAGTAGCCTTTGTTGGGCATGTCGAGAACGGTCTATATGTGATTAACTTTTCGGAGCGACCCACTAAGTCCGCGACATGCCTAATGGCTAAAGTTGATGTGGGATGGCTTTGGCATCGCCGTTTAGCCCATGTCAATATGAGATCTTTGCAAAGTCTCCTCAAGGGGGACCATGTCCGTGGACTAACGAATGTTAGTTTTGCTAAAGATCGTGCTTGCAGTGCTTGTATCGAAGGAAAGCTACATGAGAAGGCTCACCCTCCCACGACTATCATTTACTCAAAGAGGCCTTTGGAGCTCCTTCACATGTATCTCTTTGGGCCTCCATCCTTCGATAGTCTTGGGGGTAGGAAGTATTGCTTGGTGATTGTGGATGACTACTCAAGATACACTTGGGTGTATTTGTTCAAGAGGAAGAGCGAGACCCAACAAACCGTCATTGACTTTGCAAATGAAGCACAACGTCAACACAATGCAAAGATCTTGACAATAAGAAGTGACAACGGCACCGAGTTCAAGAACTACACCTTGGATGAGTTTCTTAGTGATGAGGGGATCAAGCATCAATACTCCGCACCTTACACCCCTCAACAAAACGGTGTTGCGGAGAGGAAGAACCGGACGTTGATGGATGCGGCAAGGACCATGATGGCGGAGTTCAAGTCTCCGTACAACTTTTGGGCCGAAGCCATCAACACCGCGTGTCATGCATCCAATCGGCTCTACCTCCGCAAGGGCTTGAACAAGACTCCATATGAGATACTCACCGGTAACAAGCCCAACCTCAAGTACTTCCGGGTGTTCGGGTGTAAGTGTTTCATTCTAAAGAAAGGTGTTCGGTTGTCTAAATTTGAGGCTAGAACTTATGAGGGCATATTTGTTGGTTATGCTACAAACTCTCATGCTTACCGTGTCCTCAATAAATCCACGAGACTTATTGAGGAGACGTGTAACGTGGAGTTTGATGAGAATAACGGCTCCCAAGTGGAGCAAAGTGGCACTTGTGGTGTAGGTGATGAAATTCCTCCCCAAGCCATAAGAAGAATGGGTGTTGGCTTTATCCTACCCATTGAGGAACCCCTTGTGGCCGAAGGAGAAGGACAAAGCTCCACTCAAGCGGAGCCATCACCAACCCAAGGCCCACACACTTCCGAAGAACAACATGAAGGCCCTCATCCTCAAGAACATGACCAAGGGCAAGATCATGCTCAAGACGGTGTTGACACATCAAGTGATGCCCAAGGTCAAGTTCTCTCCTCCGAGCAAGTTCAAGAACAAGAACAAGCTCAAGACGACACTCAAGATGATCAAGTGACCACTCCTCGTCTCACCCCCGAGGAGGAATTAGAGCGTCGTGCCGCCAAGGTTGCTTCCAAGCTCTCCACCAAGGATCATCTCATGACGAATGTGCTTGGAAGCTTAAGAAAGGGGGTAAGCACTCGTAGACAATTAGCAAATTATTGTGAGCATCACGCGTTTGTCTCTTGTGTGGAACCCCACAAGGTCTATGAGGCGCTAGAAGATCCGGATTGGCTCAATTCCATGCACGAAGAACTCAACAACTTCGAGCGCAACAAAGTGTGGAGATTGGTACCAAGACTGACGGGGAACCATAGTGTCATTGGAACCAAGTGGATATTTAAGAACAAGCAAGATGCCCATGGGATTATCATTCGCAACAAGGCTCGTTTGGTAGCACAAGGCTACTCCCAAGTCGAGGGTATCGACTACGGTGAAACCTTCCCGTTGCTCGTCTTGAATCTATTCGCATGTTGATTGCTTATGCTTCTCATCATAACTTTAAGTTACAACAAATGGATGTGAAGAGTGCTTTTCTTAATGGTCACATTAATGAATTGGTTTATGTCAAGCAACCCCCTGGGTTCGAGGATCCCTACTTCCCCGATCATGTGTATCACCTCGATAAGGCACTCTATGGCCTTAAACAAGCCCCACGTGCGTGGTATGACCACCTTACCGAGTTGTTACAAGACTGTGGTTTTGAAGTGGACTAATCGACCCCACTCTTTTTACTAAGAAGGTCAAAGGGGAGTTGTTTGTGTGCCAATTATATGTTGATGATATTATCTTCGGTTCCCCTAACAAAGCTTTCAATGAGGAATTTGCCGCTCTCATGACCTCAAAGTTCGAGATGTCTTCCATGAGAGAGTTGAAGTTCTTTCTAGGGTTCGAAGTGAAGCAAAGAAGAGAAGGAACCTTCATCAATCAAGCCAAATATACTCAAGACATGCTCAAAAGATTCAAGCTAAGTGATGTCAAGCCGGCTTCCCCTCCCATGCCCACCAAGTGCCAACTTGACATAGATCCCAATGGTAAAGCGGTGGATCAAAAGGTATATCGCTCCATGATAGGTTCCTTGCTTTACCTTTGTGCATCTAGACCGGATATCATGTTGAGTGTGGGAATTTATGCACGGTTTCAAGCCGCACCTAAGGAAAGTCACTATGTGGCGGTCAAACGAATCTTTCGATATTTGGCTCATACCCCAAACTTTGGCCTATGGTACCCAAGAGGAGCAAACTTCAAGCTTGTAGGGTATTCGGATTCCAATTGGGCGGGAGACAAAGTGGATAGGAAGTCCACTTCCGGAGGGTGCCAATTCCTTGGTTGCTCTTTGGTAAGTTGGTCTTCCAAAAGGCAAAGTTGTGTGTCTCTCTCGTCCACCGAAGCGGAGTATGTGGCGGTCGATAGTTGTTGTGCACAACTCTTATGGATGAGGCAAACTTTAAAGGATTACAGTGTCATTTGTGACAAAGTGCCTCTTTGGTGTGACAATGAAAGTGCCATCAAGATCTCTCTCAACCCGGTGCAACACTTCAAGATGAAGCATATTGAGATCCGCTATCACTTCATCCGGGATCACATTAGGCAAGGAGAGATCGAGCTCAACTATGTCAACACTCATGATAACCTTGCAGATATCTTCATGAAGCCCTTGGATGAAGCAAGATTTCACGAGTTAAGGCATGAGCTAAATATCATTGATTCAAGCAATGTTGCTTGAACCCTTGCACACCCCACCATACTCAAAGTGTTGTCCTGTTTAGATGTAGGCATGGACATAGGGGGAGTGATGTTCTCTCAATGAACTCTCCCTCCCCCCATTATGCATAAATTGATCAAGTCTTTCACATTAGCCATGTTTGATGGTACTTGTGCTTCAAAGACGAGTTTTGGTCATGGACCCAAGGATAATTCTTCATGGTGCCATACCAATTGACTCAAACATAGGTGGCTACGGCCACCGCCCTCTCTTTGGAGAGGTGGTGTATCGTGGTTGTTTCGTTTGTCGTGTGCCTTTCTGGCTTTGTGTGTAGCGTGGTCTTGTGGTGTTGTGTTGGCTTGGAGTGTTTGTGCAAAGACCCCGTTTTTCGTGTGCTCGAAACGTGTATCTTCTTGAGCCCACGGTACTACCGCGGCTGGACGCGGTACTACCGCTTTGGGAGGCACGGTACTACCACGCCAATAGCACGGTACTACCGCTCAGGTGCGGTACTTCGGAAGTACCGTGCCGGGCGGTACTACCGCGTTGGGGCACGGTACTACCGCACCGTCGAGGGAGCGTGGGGCTTATGACTCGGGCATGGGAGTTCCAACTCCCCATACCCATTCACTTGTCTCTCTCCCCACGTCTCTCTCTCTCTCGCTCAAGAATGGCGCCGGAGGCCCTCGCCGGATCTCCGTCTCCGGCCACTCTCCTCGGATTCCGACCGGTGGGATCGTTCCCCGCCACTTCCTCTTGCCATGGACCAAGGTTTTTCCCCAAATCCGTCTTTTTCTTGGTTGTTCTCTTGCTTCTAGGTTTTTGGGGAGAAACTTGTTGTTCTTGAGATTTTAGGCCAAATCTTTGCAAGAGTAGGATGTAGGAGAGTCGTGATGCGTAGGAATCATTCTTGATATGCTGTCTTGTGGTAGCTTTGTCCAACCGTAGTACCGCCGCGGTTTCGCGGGCTTTTCTCAGATTTGAACTTGTTCAGATCTGACGCGGTGCGGTACTACCGTGTCTGATGTGCGGTACTACCGCTCTTGCGGTACTACTGCCCGTCAGGTGCGGTACTACCATGCTAGCTTGTGCGGTACTACCGCTCTTCATACGTGGTACTACCGCACTAGCTGAGGCGCTAAGGTCGTACTACCGCTCCTAGACCCGGTACTACCGTGACCTTGCACGGTACTACCACGTCTAAGAGCGGTACTACTATCTTAGCTTCACAGCACTTGGCAGTACTACCGTTGGGATCAAATCTCTCTCTAGGCATTTATCATGTGTGCTTTCTGCTTGTTTCTCTTGCTTTGTTGTGGTCTTTGCATTAATCCCTCTTGGTTGTTGTGGGTGTTTTGCATTTTTGTGTCTCAGGTGGTGGCTCTCGCCGTTCCAATCCCAGTCGTGACACTGGCTCCAAGCGTCTGCGCAACCCTCAAGATGAAGCCCCAGAGGGCTCCAATGCCCCCAAGCGCAATGTCAAGACCACTGCCAGCAAGCAAAAGGAACCTGCTAAGGGCATGGACGATATTTCTGTCTCTGAGTATGTCGAACGCCGGAGGATCAATCTCTATGTGACTCCTCGGGCTATGCTAAGAGGCACTGAGATGTTCTGGAAAAAGCAACAGGTTCTCATCTATCTGGATGTGATCAAGAGCAAGCAGAATACCTTCGTGGATGTCAAGTGGATAGACATGCATCACATGCGGAAGGACAAGTTTCGTGACTATTTTGGAGAGGCTCTGGACTTGGTGGAGCAGTTTGCTATTGAGCCGGTAATCTCCTTTCACCTTGACTATGACCCTGAGCTCATCTGTCAGTTCTTTTGCCTCAGTGTACTTTCATCCAGGGGAAGAGCGGAGGATGACCTGGATGACCAACGGACGTCAGCTGTCTGCTACATGGAAAGAGTTCATGGATCTGCTGCACATTCCTGATGACGGGCTTCACACCCCCGTTGGTGTTCGCCCCCATGCCAACTCTGAGTCTGCCAACAAGAACCTGCTTCAGCCTTTCCTTGTTGAGAAGGTGCTCCCCAATGGCAAGTCAACTTGGGTGTTGAACTCCTTTCTGGATATCATGCATCGCATCTTCCGCAACACTCTGTTCACACGCATTGGCGACAAGGACAAGGTCCATGCATATCTAGTGGACATGTTGCTCCTATGTGCAGAGGCACGTTCTTCTCAGACTCAGCCACTTGATGTCTCACACATCATGTGGTGTGAGCTTCGGTTTGCGGTGTTCACTCGCAAGGTACCTATCTATGGACCGTACCTATTTCTGCTGCTCTCCACCACTTGGGAGAAGATGTACCCTGGTGATGAGTTCCTTGCTCCAGACTGGATTCTCCATGAGTCCATGAGCCTCCGCGTCAAGCCCAACTGGGCCAACACCACTACCCGTGCTAAGGCCTCTTCTGCTAGGAGGGCTGCTGGTGAAGAGGAGGCTGCTGCTGAGAATGTTGTTGAGGACCGTGCTGCTAGGTCCACCACTCCTTCCTCTGAGCCGTCATGGGCCAAGAAGCTAAAGGACAAGATGAAGACTCTCTTCTGCATGCAGGTAAAGGGACAGTACAGGGCTCACGTGGCAGACAAGGAGAGTCGCCGCCGTGACAAGAAGGTTATGAGGCTCTTTGGAGAGGATGTGTCTGGCGAGTCTGAGGACGTCATCACACCTGAGGATGCCTGGATGTCAAAGCAGGGATACAAGTGGACCAGTTCAGAGGATGGCTTCGAGGAGACCATCCCCGCCGCTGAGTCTGACGAGGAGCATGAGGAGCAGTGGGATGACTTCTCTGCCTGAGCCACCCGATGTGTGTACGTGTCCTCTCTGCCTTTTTGGCGTCTCGATGCCAAAGGGGGAGAGAGTGTAGGGATTTGCGTTGTGTCGTGCTTGGTGCGTTTATTTGCTTTGTCTTTTGGACCTCGTTTGTGCTTGTTTGCTCTTGTTTGGTTTGTGCTTTCGAGACCTTTCCTACATATGGTGTAAGACATATGCACTTTATATATTGTAGTTAACTTATATTTGTGCTATCTTGTCTAGTGATAGATATGCCTTTTCTCTATAATATAGGGGGAGCTTTGATCCTAGTATTCATGTACCGTGCAGTCCAAAGCACTCATCTAGGAGGCACACATCTAGGGGGAGCCCGTCTATATTCTAGAGAGGAGGGGTTTGCATTTACTTAATATTATTTTCCTTGTGCAAATCCCGTATTGTCATCAATCCACCAAAAAGGGGGAGATTGTAAGGGCATATTTATCCCTAAGTGTTTTGGTGATTGATGACAACGCATTTGCGGACTAATCGTGTGCCTTGAGTATTCCAGACACTTCATTGCTAGGAACAAGACGGTTGGGTGCCCCTCGAAGACTGATGAAGATGGCGTCTTTTCTACATTTCTTTTTGGTGGATTTGAGTCGTAGGAAAGCCGTACTATTAAGAGGGGTCCGCATTGGAAAGGTTTGGGTGGAATCATCACGTACACGTCTCCTTCTTGTCCCCTCCTTTTTCCTTGGAGATTCCTCCGTTTTCTTGCCTTCCTTGTCTGGCTGTTGTGGTTGGTCGCGGTAGTACTGCTCCCAGGAAAGCGGTAGTACCGCGCGGTGGCGCGGTAGTACCGTAGGTGCCCACGGTAGTACCGCTCCCCTGGAGCCGCACTACCGCTGCCCACCAGGCTAGTGCCGCCCCTTTGCGGTAGTAGGGGCAGATGTAATTTTTTACATCCGCACCTACCACGGTAGTACCGTTTTTGCTGCGCGGTAGTACCGCGCTATGCAGTCAGGCAGTAGTACCGCCCCTCGGCAGTACTACTGTGTCGAGTTTTTGCTACTTCTGTTTCTTTGCGAAAGTAGGCACGGAAGTTTCCTTCCCCCTGGCTGGGGGTTTTTTGCCTTGCGGTGGTACCGCTTGGGGGCGCGGTAGTACCGCGCTTGCGGAAGTACCGCCTCCAGTTCTTGCGCGTCTGTTTATCTTTACTATCGCTGGGGTTGCGGCAGTACCCTGGGTCTGTACGGTAGTATCGCACAGCCGTGCGGTAGTACCGCTTGGTTGCAAGCAGTAGTACCGCGCGGCCTTGCGGTAGTACCGCTGGCCAGGCGCGGTAGTATCGCTGGCCGCGGGCTGGTTGGTGGGTAACGGTTGGATTTTTGTCCCACACTGTATAAGGGGTCCCCTTCTTCCCCGTTGACTTACTTCTTCCACCCCCAAGCTCCATTATTGCTCTAAGCTCCATTTTCGCCCGATCTCACTCTCTAGCCAACCAAACTTGTTGATTTGCTCAGGAGTGGTTGAGAAGGCCTCGATCTACACTTCCACCAAGAGATATTTGATTCCCCCCACTAATCCCTGCGGATCTTGTTACTCTTGGGTGTTTGAGCATCCTAGACGGTTGATGTCACTGCGAAGCCATAGTCCATTGTGGTGAAGCTTCGTGGTGTCGTTGAGAGCCTCCAATTGAGTTGTGGAGATTGCCCCAACCTAGTTTGTAAAGGTTCGGTCACCGCCTCCAAGGGCACCAATAGTGGAATCACGACATCTCGCATTGTGTGAGGGCGTGAGGAGAATACGGTGGCCCTAGTGGCTTCTTGGGAAGCATTGTGCCTCCACACCTCTCCAACGGAGACGTACTTTCTCTCAAAGGGAAGGAACTTCGGCAACACATCCTCGTCTCCACCGTCTCCACTCTTGGTTATCTCGTGCCTTTACTTGTGCACGCTTATTTGTTTCATATATCTTGCTTGCTTGTGTTCCTATCCTTATTGCATCATATAGGTTGCTCACCTAGTTGCATATCTAGACAACATACTTTGATGCAAAGTTTAAATTGTTAAAGAAAAGCTAAAAATTGTTAGTTGCCTATTCACCCCCCTCTAGTCAACCATATCGATCCTTTTAGTTGTCTCATGTAAACCTCCTCTTCCAGAACACCATGTAAAAACGCGTTCTGAACATCTAGCTGTCTCAAACTCCATCCCTTGGACACAGCAATAGCTAACACAAGCCTAATGGTTGCAGCTTTAACAACAGGACTAAAAGTATCTTCGTAATCTAGGCCATAATGTTGTTTAAAACCTTTTGCAACTAGACGTGCTTTATATCTGTCAATCGAACCATCTGCCTTTTTCTTGATTCGGTAGACCCATTTACAGTCAATAATGTTTTTACCTCTTTCCTCAGGTACAAGATGCCAAGTCTTGTTCCTCATAAGTGCCGAGTACTCTTCATCCATTGCATTTTTCCATCTTGAATCTCCTAATGCATCCTCCAGTTTTGCTGGTTCTCCTGTAATACACAACATGCCATATGGTATAGTGCCGTCAGCCCAAACCTTTGGATTTCTTATACCTTTTTGTAACCAAGTCGTAACACGCGAAACAGTTGTTGGTGGAGGTTGAGTTTGACGCGCTCGTGTAGACCGCGACACAGAACGTGGCACAGAAGACTCAGCCGCAATGGATCCTGAAGAGACAGCAGAATCACTTTGCACAAAAGATCCCAAAGTGGACCCTGTGGCCTGCAGTGTGGGCGATCCATCAGACTCAGCAATCGCAGAAGATCCTGCACTGCTGGCCGGCACATGCGTATGGGAAGGAAATCCCGAGGCGGACGCGGAACCTCCCGTCGCTGTCGATGGCGCGGGCCCGCGCGTGGGACACGATGCGGGACACGTTGTCCGGGCCGCATGCAGTGACGCGTCGCCCGCCAGTTGGCGCTGCGGGCTCCTGCTCGGGTCGCGATCCGGTGCATATCTGCGCACTTGATCCAAGGCAGCCTGACGCACAGGAGTTCCAGGTGACATAGGATCTGCATCGTGCTCTACGCCAGCTTCGTCTTCTTCTGGCACATGCAATATCAGATCATTGGCTGCAAAATTGTGATCATTTTCTGCACCGATTTCTACTGCATGATCCTGCACAGGAGAAGACACAATACTGCCAGTAGGATCATCAGTTGGATTAGTACAATTATCGCCCCCATGATCAAAGTTTTGCAAATGTGGTGGAAGGAGAAGAATTTCTCTCCTGAGAAGTGCTCCGGCATTAGGGTGAAGAGATTCAAAAGGATATATTGATTCATCAAATACTACATCACGAGAAATATAGACCCTGCCAGTGGACACGTCTAGGCACTTAACCCCTTTGTGAATAGGACTATATCCAAGGAATACACATTTCTTTGATCGGAATGCAAGCTTACGTGTATTATATGGACGAAGGTTGGGCCAGCAAGCACAACCAAATACACGAAGTGAGTTATAGTCAGGAGTAGTACCAAAAAGACGTGTGATGGGAGTCTCAAACTTGATGACTTTACTGGGAAGCAAATTAATGAGATAGGTAGCAGTTAGGAATGCTTCATCCCAGAACTTTAATGGCATGGATGCATTTGCGAGTAGAGCTAGCCCTACTTCAACAACATGGCGATGTTTTCTTTCAGCAGAACCGTTCTGTTGATGTGCATGAGGACATGATACATGATGTGAGATGCCAAGTTCTTGAAAGAAAAGATTAAGTTTCTTGTATTCACCTCCCCAGTCTGTTTGCATAGCAATGATCTTAGTGTTCAGTTTTCGTTCAACAAGATTTTGAAAATTCTTGAAAACTTGAAACACTTCAGATCGTTTCTTAAGAAGATAGATCCAAGTAAATTTACTATAATCATCAATGAAGCTTACATAGTATGAGTGTCTACCAACAGAGGTAGGAGTTGGCCCCCAAACATCCGAAAATACAAGTTGCAAGGGTGCAGTGGAAATACTGATAGAAATAGGATATGGCAACTGATGACTTTTAGCTTGTTGACATGGATCACAAATAAACTCAACACTAGACTCATGAGAGTGGGGAAGTTTATTCTTGCTAAGAACTAATCTAACAATAACTGATGAAGGATGACCTAATCTACTATGCCACTTTGCTGAAGAAGGCTTGACAGCAACAAAAGCCAGTTTATTTGATGATGATGACGAAGATATGAGAGGATAGAGACCTCCCACGCACTTGCCCCTAAGAAGCACTCTCCTCGTGTCCAAGTCCTTTACCACAAAGAAATAAGGATAAAACTCAATAAGAACACGATTATCACGAGTAAATCTATGAACAGAAAGAAGATTCTTTGATGTTGTGGGCACATATAGAACTTTTTTAAGATGCAAATCTTTCATGGGGGTTTTGACAATTGAACTACCAACATGAGTTATTTCCATACTGAAGCCACTTGCAGTGTGCACTTGGTCATGTCCACAATATTTGTCTCTGATCGTCAGCTTGTCAAGTTCTCCTGTGATATGATTTGTAGCACCGGTATCTGCATACTAGTTTGTGTCGACGCCGTAGGAGTCGGTGATGGCATTGGCCTCCTTCTCCTCGTACTCATCTTCCTCATAGCGATCCCAACACTCACGGGCACCTCCACGGTGATGCTTGAGGCAGATTTGGCACTCGGGATAGTCCCGGTGCTGCGGACGTTGTTGTTGTTGTTGTTGTTGGGGACGACCACCTATCCTGTTGCCGCCGCTCGGAGATGAGGACGTGTACCTTCCTCGACCGCGGCCTCTGTTGCCGCGCCCGCGACCTCTGTCACGGGACTGGCCGCGCCCCCTGTATGCCAAGTTTGCAGAGGTGTTGAAGCCAGTGCCGGAGCTGTCACCTAGCATCTCCATCCGCTGATCAAAGGCAGCGATCTGGGCAAAGAGTTCGTCGATGGTGATGGATGTTTTGACGGCGCCAATGGCCGCCACGACCGGATCATAATCCCGATCAAGGCCAGCAAGAACATAGTCCACCATCTCTGGATCAGAGATAGGCCGGCTTGCTGCAGCAAGTTCATCCCCCAGACTTTTCATCCGGGCGATGTATGAGGTGCTCGACATGGAGCCCTTCTTGGTGTTGGTGATAGCAATTCTCAAATTCATGATTCGAGATTGGGACTGCGAAGCAAACATGGTGATAATGGCAGTCCATAGATCAAAAGTGTTCTCTTTACTCACAACTTGGGCGAGAATCTCTTTTGATAGAGAATTCAGAAGATGGCTGAGGACCTGCTGGTCCCTGGACAACCATGGCGCATAAAAGGGATTGGGCACCATAGCCGTCGTTTTGTCCGTCTGCTGCTGCTCCACCATCTTCGGGGGCGCTGCATCGGATCCGTCCAAGAGGCCTGTGACCTGCGCTCCTCGCAGGCCTGGCATCACGTGCGCCTTCCAGAGGAGGAAGTTCCCCTTGGTAAGCTTTTCAGCAGGTGGGGCTCCGAGGTTGAGGGAGAGAGGAGCCGAGGACGACATAGCGATCTTGTTTCTGGCGATCTGTTTCTGGCGATCGATGGAGTTCTAGCTATCGATAGGGAAGAGGATGGCTCTGTATACCATATCAGAAAAGAAGCGTTCCTACTCTCTCGTGAGGGAGCCGCGTTGGGTTTATATTGATTGAGACAGAAACCCTGTCGTGGTTTACAAGAATCCAATGATCGCTAGGATACGTTGGTTACAGGAGTACGAGATTGATACGAGAGGGAGAGAGAGATAGAGATAAAGTTGAGATTACAAAGTTAAACAACTATCTATCTAACAATTTTTTCTTGATATATGTGATGTTACAGTAACTATCTATGTTACCACATGCCTCTTTTTCTTCATTAATTACATGCCACATTATCTATTTTGCCTAGATAAGTATGATGTTACCACCTATGTTACTTCCACTTAGTCTCACAGGCAGCGCTCAACAACAGATTGGTGCACGTGGATTCAAAGCTTCGGAATCTCTTGAACCAACCGCTCCAAGTCCAGGCGCGAGCTCTCACCTTCCATCACCGCGGCCGCCGCTTCCGCCGCCAGCTCCTTGGCACGTGCGCGCACTTCGCGCCCTCCCTCCCCGGCAGCGTCCGCCAGTACGGCCGCGAGCTCGCCCGCGTCCGGGCAGACGCCGATCCCGCCCGCGCACGCGCGCACGGCGACGCCCGCTTCCTCCACGAGCAGCCGCGCGTTCACGAACTGGTCGGCCGTCATCGGCCACGCCAGCATGGGCACCCCCGCAGCCACCGCCTCCAGCACCGAGTTCCACCCGCAGTGCGTCATGAACCACCCCACCGCCGCGTGCCGCAGCGTCGCCACCTGGGGCGCCCACCCGTGAACTACCACCCCGCGCCCCGCCGCCGCCACGCGCGCCTCGAAACCTTGTGGGACCAAGCCGCCGTCGTTCCCGGCGCCCACCACCCACACGAACGGGACGGTGCTCCGCTCCAGCGCTTCGGCCAGCGCCGCGGCCGCTGGCTGGGTCAGCACCACCAGGCTGCCGAAGCTCACGTACAGGACTGAACCTTCCGGGAACACGTCCAGCTACGCGCTGAGATCGCCGGCCGCGACGGCCGCCTCCCCGCCGCGCTGGCCGGCGGCGTCTGCCTCCGACGCGACCGGTCCCACCGCCCACACGCGCCTTGACCCCAGGTCACCGAGCGGCGTGTCCAGGTACCTCCCCTCGAGGGCACGGAACGTGTTGGACACGAATCCCCAGCTCTCGAGGTTCCAGAGATAGTTCCGCCTCACTGCCCCGCCGAACTCTTCATCCACGAGGCCTTCGGCGTACATCCTGTACATGATGGAGAGCTCCTTCCACTGATACACCGGCTCGCCAGGAATATCCGGGAAGGCAACGACGTGGTCGGCGTCTGACGGTCGCTGCTTGACGAGTCGGCGGAAGAGCGAATGCGGGACGGCGGTGCCGAGGACGCCGGAAGGCGTGAAGACCAGCCTCGGGACGCCAAGCTCGGCAGCGAGAGGCTGCGTCCACCCGCAGAAGAAATCGGACAGGATGGCGGCGACGGGGTGCGACTTGGCCCACGCGAGGATGGGGTGGTGGAGGGCGGCGAGAGCGTGGACGAAGACGGCGGCGTAGGTGGGAGGGCAGTCCTGGAAGCTCTCGAGGCCCGCGGGGAGAGAAGGGTGGGAGGGGAAGGGGAGCGTGAGGGGCCGGACCATGTCGGGGTGAGCGGCGAGGAGAGGCGAGAGCAGGTAGGCATTGGCGGGTGTGGTGACGACGGTGAGGCGGAGCCCGCGCGCGGCCAGCAGGGCCGCCAGGTCGAGGAGCGCCACCGTGTGGCCCTGCGCGGGGAAGGGCACGACGAGGACGCAAGGCTTGGACGCCGCCATCTCCACGGATGGATCGGAGGTACCCATACGCACGTTGACTCGTTGAGACGAGTACGATTGCTACTGCCAGTGCCTTGGGCTTGGGAGGGGTGAGCTGCTGAGAACTGGATTAGTCGATTATAAATAGGGTTTGAGCGCATATGCAGCTCGATCGCCTCCCTGTCGATCTGGAGTTTCCATCTTATAGTGGAGACCTCGAGGGGCACGTCATACCCAAAAATAGCATCGGAAACCTAAATTATATTCAGAAAATACACGAGACTATCTAATCTATGCTTAGTTCGTGAGTCTGAGAATTAGTTAATCTCAATGACTGACGTTAATCTCAATGACTGACGCATATTGACCTATCTCGATCATGATTTCAGTTATCGTCGGCCCCGCTTCGTCCAGTTGTTCTATGGGCTCCAAGAGGGTGGAGGCTCACATTGTTTCCTAGAGCTTCATTGTCCCGTGGTGCTAAGAATACTCCCGAAAAAGAGATTGCATCATATCATGACCAGGGGGTGCTCGATGAAAAGATAGCCCTGCTCTAGAGACTGGACACCATCAAGTAAGCTCCTATGTGGTCTATCGGATACAACCAATTTTCTAGTTTTCTTGTTCTTTGTTACGTGGATCTCCAGCTTCCCCTAACCAGGTTCTTGCTTCAAGCTTGTTGCGATATTGACTCCATCTTCGCCCTTGTTGTCTTTACACACTTGTTAGAGCCTTGGTAGGCTATAGAAGGCATTTGAAAGGTTAGTCGAGGAGGGCCAACAAGGGGCTATCGCACCACACACTAGGCACACCCACTTGTGGCTATGCCAGCTCCCACTGCCTCTTAGCCAAGGGTTTTGTTGCACCTCTAATATACAGCTAGAGGTGCCATGATTTTTAGTTGACATAGCTGGTAGAGGATGCTATGTCGAAAGTTGCTTTCGACGAATGCATGACTCATTATGTGTATGCCGTACATTATTATTTTTATAAAGTAAGTACATTCAAGGCTATGGCTCAAGGCATCTTGTAGTACGGCTAGGGCCGCAAATGATTGAATGTTTATCTCCCTAATTATCATCCCGTAGATCACTACGTAGTGGCCTTTTGTACCAGCCTTAATATAGGGATGTAGTGTTATGCAATTTCGGATCCACTAATCAGCTTTTCCAACACACATGCACTATGGGCCTGCTCCACGACTGTCTTGGCCCACCAACCTAGCTCAACCGGAGAGCAACACAAGTTATGAGAAGCATGTTGATAGGGGGACGCCTTCACGAAAATTGCTGGTTATGCACGGGCACCATGGTGTCCACTTAGAAAAAACCATTTTCTACTGCTAAGGAGGAAATTGAAATTTTTGTAAACACATACACACATGTAAACTACCGTACGTGCGAAACTCACAAGATTTTACTTTCACACTTGGCGTACAAAGAAAAGGCAAATATGTATTTTCAAATGTGCCCTTTTTGTCAGAATTTGGAGGTAAATTACTCCTCTGCCCAAAAAAGTTGTCTTAGATATGACTAAATACGGATGTATTTAGTAATGTTTTAGTGTTGATACTTTCGTATCTAGACAAATCTAAGACAAGAAGTTTAGGACAAAGATAATATTAGAGATAGAAATCTAGCTCCAATGGTTATATGATAGAAATCTAGCTCCAATGCTTATATTTGTGGCGCGCAGTAGCCTCGCCGTCAGAGATATGCACACATGCATAAGACACAATTTTATCTTTGTAACAGAAGTGAAGTTTTTGAGCTCGATGAACATATTTTGGTGAAAATGTTGACAAAAAAATTACATGCTCATCAAATTTCATCTTGAAATCGCATTCTTGGAACTCATGGAAAAAAATTGATGCTCCAAAAGTGTTAGTTTTAAAGCATTTTGAAGTGCTAATTTTTTTTTTGCCCACGGCTTCCTCGAATGTCTTTTTAAGATGAAATTTTCTGGGCATGTGAAACTTTTGTCAATGTTTGCACCCAAAAAAATTCAGAATTTTTGAATGTTTTATCAGTTTTTTCTTCTAATTTTACTGTTCATATATACCGAGCTCAAATGAGCTCGGGAGCAAAAGATGACTTTTGCTTTTTAACCCTTTTTTATGGTTCCAAGGCATATCCTTCTAGACCGAGGTCGTATCTTAGGAGGTTTGGCTTGTCCGTCAGAGAAGGCCTGCCACTAATGGATCGGTATATAGTACTCCCTCCTTTCCCAAATATAAGTCTTTCTAAAGATTCCAACAAGTGACTATATACAAAGCAAAATGAGTGAATCTACATTCTAAAATATGTCTACATACATCCATATGTTACAGTCCATTTGAAATGAAATGTCTAAAAAGACTTATATTTAGGAATGGAGGGAGTAGTTGTGTCTAAATTAAGCGACATTGGTTGATCATTTCCAAATTAGTCATGACATGGTAACATCAGTTGAGTTAAGCAACGTGAGACATTTGATTGAGTTGTGGTCAGATGCTAGGAACTGATGTATTTCTAAGATGTTTTTCTTTGGGCAAAAAAAAAATCTCATCTCCGCCTTTTTTCCTACATCGCTAGCTTCTTCCAAATCTTCTTTCCGTCGCGTCGCCAATGAGCCCTCTCCCTCTATTGGTTCTCGGTGCTTCTGTTGTTGCAGACAGGGGACGACCATGATGTGGGGCACTGCAGGGGACACCCACTGCAACAGACCTGTCAAGGGGTGCTATGGAGGACCGGCGCCTTCCCTGCAAGAGACCAGACTAAGGTCGATGTTGCATGGTGGGACAACGAATGTACCGCCAGGGGGGTAGCGGGCTATGCTATGACCGACACAAATCGTAGTAGCGAGGCGTCGACGTGCTTGAGGGGGTGTGGCAATCGGTGATCACCGATGATTGGTTGGATGGTGGTTCGTGCTGTAAGCGGACGACGTCGGCCACGCGATGCTGGGATCGGTAGCCACGGTGCTAGAATCGGTGTCCATCGATGTTGGGACCTGCGATGGTCGGTGTTGCAAGCGAATCACACCGACGACCAAAGCTGAATCGGTAATCACCGATGCTGGGACCAGTGGCAGGCGGTGCTGCAGTCGACCACCATAATCCACCATCGTTGCCGACGAGGACGATGTGAGGGCTGGGCACCAGGTTGGGACCGTTTGATGTTTAAAGGCGGTC
>NC_041382.1:532124094-532190981 GCF_002162155.2 Triticum dicoccoides | reverse complement strand
CCCAATGGAGCTTTGAGGGGGCAACGTGTTTGTCAGCCATGTGAGAACCAAGGTCTCACGGACCCATCAACCATGGGTCGTGATGGTACTGTTGGGCTTATTAACAGTAGTTACCTCCCGTAACACAAGACGACGAGGCTGCCTCTTAGGTGGCATGCAGATCTTTGTCCATATCCAAGACAACGAGGGCATGCCTTCTGACCAGTTGCGTCTCATCTTTGGTGACAAGCAACTTGAGGATGGTTGTACTCTTCCTGACTACGACATCTATAAAAAGTTGACTACAACACCTAGAAGGTGTCCATCCTTTGCCTTGATCCCCGGTAACATGGTGGCATGCAGATCTTCATCAAGACATCCCCTCAAGATGCAAATCTTTGTGAAGACACTCACCAGGAAGACCACCACCCTAGAAGAGGAGTTGTCTAACACCACTAACAGTGTCAAGGCTAAGATTACAACAAAAAGGAATTCACCTTCACAAGAACGGCTAAGGGCTTGTTGCCGAGACCCCTTCCCGGCAACCTACACGCCCCGACAATATCTTCCTCCACCTCAATGTCCCGACAACATTTCTAGGGTGCCACCTATAGCGGTGTGGGACAACTATCCACGACACCACTTGCGGCGGCCCAAGACAGCTACGTGTGTCACGGCCTATAGTATCATGCTACATAGTATCACGAGAAGGCGCTACGACAGGGTAGTTAGGTGGGAGGCAAGGTGATTCACCGCCTCTCTTTTATCAGGAGTGTGACACATCGTCCTTGACATGTCACAGTAAATTGAGTGTGCCAACATACCTACCTCGACAAGACAGGTGTTTCACCTACCCGACAAGGGCTAGGCTAACATGCGTCCCCACATTTAATGCATTGTTGTAACCATTATAACCAGCTACTGTGGTAACTCCTTGATCATATTATAGGAGGTCCATAGCCACATAGCAAAGGGTTGGTTGACACTTTTGGATAAATATTACAGCAGTGGTCCTTCCTCCTCGAGTTCATTGGAGAGACGTACTCTAGTTCACCATTGTACAAATTTCACCACATAATGGACTAAGCAGTAGGTCGTAGGATGTTACACCTCCGGGTGGCCTTAACCTGGGTAAAAAACATAGTCTTCTCTTCGAGTGGATCTTGAGCATTTAGCCCTTGGACGAACTTAAAAACTGGATGTTTCTCACATCAGGTATCATGCTCATGCGCAAAACAATGTTGGACAGAGTGCTGCTACTAGCACGATGGGAGCTGCAATCGACGCACGATGGGATTGCAACCATGGCCTAACGGAGTAGCAATCTGCTACAATAGAGCTACAACCGGTGAGAGGTGGAGTTGTAAGTTGTTTCGTCGTCGATGACGATGCTAGGAGAGTGTCCGACGAGGTTGCTTCTAGTCATGGTAGACGGTGTAACAAGCGTGGCTAGGGAGTGCTATAATAACAACAACATCTATTTGTGGTGCCTTAAACCAAGGGCGACGTGCAGGAGCACGATGCTACAAGAGAGCTTGTCGGTGTTGCAAGCAAAAATGCTAGACGTACGAGTCCTACAGGCTTTTACAGCCTCCTTCCTAACCAACTAAACATGCCCCCCTGATTTTTAGGTGGGTGGGCCCCCAACCTTCCCTTAATCCAATCACGATCTGACAGCTTAAACACACCTTGTAAAACCCTGTAGATGTCCGTTGATGTAGCATTGCTGGTGTTGCAAGTAGCTGGTAGCGACCTATACTACAATGTATACAACAAGGCAGACGCGGGGCGGGCTGACATCTATTTGAATAGAGCTGGAGTGGGGTGGTTTAGTGCCTGGTTGTTGTGTGGGTCAAGGTGCGGGAGGAGAATATGTGTATCCAACGGCCAGCATGTCTAATGAGATGTGTGGAAAGTCACATATCGAGATCTCATTCGAGTCAACCGACATAGAGGGTCGTGTTTTCTTTTAGTTTTTTTGCGAATGTCGTTTTTTCTTTTATAACTGGATAGTAATGTGCAAGGGTCCATTACGTTTCCTCTTGGACCTATACGGCACATCGGCTTCTCGTACCCTGCACCCAGTGTGCTAGGGTTTCTCCTGCCTCCCGCCGGCGCTGTCGCAATTCTACCTCGTCACATGTGGTATTAGGACCATGGAGGCACGGTGGATCGCGACCCTTGCCGGCGAGAGGGCTCCATTCTTTGATGTTTTTAGTTTTGCTAGAGTTTGTGTCATGCTCAGAGATGCGAGGCGGCGGCGGCTCTTTGTAGATGGAATTGAAGGAAATATGCCCTAGAGGCAATAATAAAGTTATTATTTATTTCCTCATATCATGATAAATGTTTATTATTCATGCTAGATTGTATTAACCGGAAACATAATACATGTGTGAATACATCGACAAACATAGTGTCACTAGTATGCCTCTACTTGACTAGCTCATTGATCAAAGATGGTTGAGTTTCCTAGCCATAGCCATGAGTGGTCATTTGATCAACGAGATCACATCATTAGGATAATGATGTGATTGACATGACCCATTCCGTTAGCTTAGCACTTGATCATTTAGTTTAATGCTATTGCTTTTTTCAGGACTTATACATGTTCCTATGACTATGAGATTATGCAACTCCCGATTACCGGAAGAACACTTTGTGTGCTACCAAACGTCACAACGTAACTGGGTGATTATAAAGGTGCTCTACAGGTGTCTGCGATGGTGTTCGTGGAGTTGGCATAGATCGAGAATAGGATTTGTCACTCCGATTGTCGGAGAGGTATCTCTGGGCCCTCTCGGTAATACACATCACTATAAGCCTTGAAAGCAATGTGACTAATGAGTTAGTTATGAGGTGATGCATTACGGAACGAGTAAAGAGACTTGCCGGTAACGAGATTGAACTAGGTATTGAGATACCGACGATTGAATCTCGGGCAAGTAACATACCAATGACAAAGGGAACAACGTATGTTGCTATGCGGTTTAACCGATAAAGATTTTCGTAGAATATGTAGGAACCAATATGAGAATCTAGGTTCTGCTATTGGTTATTGACCGGAGAGATGTCTCGGTCATGTATACATAGTTCTCGAACCCGTAGGGTCCGCACGCTTAAAGTTCTTTGACGCTCGGTATTATGAGTTTTTGTGTTTTGATGTACCGAAGGTTATTCGGAGTCCCGGATATGATCACAGACATGACAAGGAGTCTCTAAATGATTGAGATGTAAAGATCGATATATTGCACGACTATGTTCGGACACCGGAAGAGTTTCGGGAGGTTTCAGACATATACCGGAGTATCTGGGGGTTACCGGAACCCCCCAGGGAGTATATTGGGCCTATTGGGCCTTAGTGGAGAAGAGGAGGGGTGGCCAGGGCAGGCCGCGCCCCCCCTCCCCCTCTAGTACAAATTGGACAAGGAGGGGGCGGCGCCCCCCTTTCCTTCCTCCTCTCTCCTTCCCTTGCCCCTTCTCCTACTCCTACTATAAAAGAAGGAGTCCTACTCCCGGTGGGAGTAGGACTCCCCCCTTGGCGCGCCCTCCTCCTTGGCCGGCCGCCTCCCCCCTAGCTCCTTTATATACGGGGGCAAGGGGGCACCTCATAGACATAACATTTGATCATTGATCTTTTAGCCGTGTGCGGTGCCCCCCTCCACCATAATCCACCTCGGTCATATCGTAGCGGTTCTTAGGTGAAGCCCTGCGTTGGTAGCTTCATCAACACCGTCACCACACCATCGTGCTGACGAAGCTCTTCCCGGAAGCTCTACTGGATTGTGAGTTCGCGGGACGTCACCGAGCTGAACGTGTGCTGAACGTGGAGGTGTCGTACATTCGGTACTGAGGATCGGTCGATCATGAAGACGTACGACTACATCAGCCGCGTTGTCATAATGCTTTCGCTTACGGTCTACGAGGGTTGCTACCTCCTGAGCACTGCGTTGGTTTTCCCTTGAAGAGGAAAGGGTGATGTAGCAAAGTAGCATATGTATTTCCCTCAGTTTTGAGAACCAAGGTATCAATCCAGTAGGAGGCTACGCGCGAGTCCGTCGCACCTGCACAAAACAAATAAATCCTCGCAACCAATGTGATAAGGGGTTGTCAATCCCTACACGGTCACTTACGAGTGTGAGATCTGATAGATATGATAAGATAATATTTTTGGTATTTTTTATGATAAAGATGCAAAGTAAAATAAAAGGCAATGAAAATAACTAAGTGTTGGAAGATTAATATGATGAAGATAGACCCGGGGGCCATAGGTTTCACTAGTGGCTTCTCTCAAGAGCATAAGTATTTTACGGTGGGTGAACAAATTACTATTGAGAAATTGACAGAATTGAGCATAGTTATGAGAATATCTAGGTATGATCATGTATATAGGCATCACGTCCAAGACAAGTAGACCGACTCCTGCCTGCATCTACTACTATTACTCCACACATCGACCGCTATCTAGCATGCATCTAGAGTATTAAGTTCATAAGAACAGAGTAACACCTTAAGGAAAATGACATGATGTAGAGGGATAAATTCATGCAATATGACAAAAAAAAACCATCTTGTTATCCTCGATGGCAACAATACAATACGTGCCTTGCTGCCCCTACTGTCACTGGGAAAGGACACCGCAAGATTGAACCCAAAGCTAAGCACTTCTCCCATTGCAAGAAAGATCAATCTAGTAGGCCAAACCAAACTGATAATTCGAAGAGACTTGCAAAGATAACCAATCATACATAAAAGAATTCAGAGAAGATTCAAATATTGTTCATACATAAACTTGATCATAAACCCACAATTCATCGGTCTCAACAAACACACCACAAAAGAAGATTACATCGAATATATCTCCACAAGAGAGGGGGAGAAAATTGTATTGAGATCCAAAAAGAGAGAAGAAACCATCTAGCTAATAACTATGGACCCGTAGGTCTGAGGTAAACTACTCACACTTCATCAGAAGGGCTATGGGGTTGATGTAGAAGCCTTCCGTGATCGATGCCCCCTCCGGCGGAGCTCCGGAACAGGCCCTAAGATGGGATCTCGTGGATGCTGAAAGTTACGGCGGTGCAATTAGGGTTTTGGCTCCGTATCTGATCGTTTGGGGGTACGTAGGTATATATGGGAGGAAGAAGTGTGTGGTGGAGCAACAGGGGGGCCACGAGGGTGGAGGGCGCGTCTGGGGGGTAGGCGCGCCCCCTACCTCGTGGCTTCCCTATTGGTTGCTTGACGTAGGGTCCAAGTCTCCTGGATCTTGTTCATTCCAAAAATCACGTTCCCGAAGGTTTCATTCTGTTTGGACTCCGTTTGATATTCTTTTTCTTCGAAACCCTAAAATAGACAAAAATAGCAATTCTGGGTTGGGCCTCCGGTTAATAGATTAGTCCCAAAAATAATATAAAAGTGTATAATAAAGCCCAATAATGTCCAAAACAGTACATAATATAGCATGGAGCAATCAAAAATTATAGATACGTTGGAGACGTATCAAGCATCCCCAAGCTTAATTCATGCTTGTCCTCGAGTAGGTAAATGATAAAAACAGAATTTTTGATGTGGAATGCTACTAGGCATAATTTCAATGTAATTCTTCTTAATTGCTGCATGAATATTCAGAAAGATTCAAGATAAAAGTTTAAAATTGACATAGAAATAATAATACTTCAAGCATACTAACTAAGCAATTATGTCTTCTCAAAATAACATGGCCAAAGAAAGTTCATCCCTACAAAATCATATAGTTTAGTCATGCTCCATTTTCGTCACACAAGAATGCTCTCATCATGCACAACCCCGATGACAAGCCAAGCAATTATTTCATACTTTAGTAATCTCAAACTTTATAAACCTTCACGCAATACATGAGCGTGAGCCATGGATATAGCACTATGGGTGGAATAGAGTATAATGATGGGGGTTATGTGGAGAAGACAAAAAAGGAGAAAGTCTCACATCAACGAGGCTAATCAATGAGCTATGGAGATGCCCATCGATTGATGTTAATGCAAGGAGTAGGGATTGCCATGCAACGGATGCACTAGAGCTATAAATGTATGAAAGCTCAACAAAAGAAACTAGTGGGTGTGCATCCAACTTGCTTGCTCACGAAGACCTAAGGCACTTGAGGAGGCCGATTGTTGGAATATACAAGCCAAGTTCTATAATGAAAAATTCCCACTAGTATATGAAAGTGACAAGACAAGAGACTCTCTATCATGAAGATCATGGTGCTACTTTGAAGCACAAGTGTGGAAAAAAGATAGTAGCATTGTCCCTTTTCATTTTTTTTGGGCCTTCTTTTTTTATTTGGCCTTTCTCCTTTTTTTTATTTGGGACAATGCTCTATTAAATGATGATCATCACACTTCTATTTATTTACAACTCAATGATTGCAACTCGATACTAGAACAAGGTATGACTCTATATGAATGCCTCCGGCGGTTGATACGTCTCCAACGTATCTATAATTTTTGATTGCTCCATGCTATATTATCTAATGTTTTAGACATTATTGGGCTTTATTATCCACTTTTATATTATTTTTGGGACTAACCTATTAACCGGAGGCCCAGCCCAGAATTGTTGTTTTTTGCCTGTTTTAGGGTTTCAAAGAAAAGGAATATCAAAGGAGTCCAAACGGAATGAAACCTTCGGAAACATGATTATCTCATCAGATACGATCCAGGAGACTTGGATCCTCCGTCAAGAAAGCCACGAGGTGGTCATGAGGGTGGAGGGCGCCCCCCCTAGGGCGTGCCCCCTGCCTTGTGGGCCCCTCGAAGCTCCACCGATGTACTTCTTCCTCCTATATATATCCACGTACCCCCAAACGATCAGGGATAGAGCCAAAAACCTAATTCCACCACCGCAACTTTCTGTATCAACGAGATCCCATCTTGGGGCCTGTTCCGGAGCTCCGCCGGAGGGGGCATCGACCACGGAGGGCTTCTACATCATCATCCAAGCCCCTCCAATGAAGTGTGAGTAGTTTAATTCAGACCTACGGGTCCATAGCTAGTAGCTAGATGGCTTCTTCTCTCTTTTTTGATCTCAATACAATGTTCTCCCCCTCTCTTGTGGAGATCTATTCGATGTAATCTTCTTTTGTGGTGTGCTTGTTGAGACTGATGAATTGTGGGTTTATGATCAAGTTTATGTATGAACAATATTTGAATCTTCTCTGAATTCTTTTATGTATGATTGGTTATCTTTGCAAGTCTCTTCGAATTATCAGTTTGGTTTGGCCTACTAGATTGATCTTTCTTGCAATGGGAGAAGTGCTTCGCTTTGGGTTCAATCTTGCGGTGTCCTTTCCCAGTAACAGGAGGGGCAGCAAGGCACGTATTGTATTGTTGTCATCGAGGATAACAAGATGGTTTTTTTATCATATTGCATGAAACTATCCCTCTACATCATGTCATCTTGCTTAAGGCGTTACTCTGTTTTTAACTTAATACTCTAGATGCATGCTGGATAGCGGTCGATGAGTGGAGTAATAGTAGTAGATGCAGAATCGTTTCAGTCTACTTGTCTCGGACGTGATGCCTATATACATGATCATACCTAGATATTCTCATAACTATGCTCAATTCTGTCAATTGCTCAACAGTAATTTGTTCACCCACCGTAGAATACTTATGCTCTTGAGAGAAGCCACTAGTGAAACCTATGGCCCCCGGGTCTCTTTCTCATCATATCAATCTCCATCACTTTATTATTGCTTTGCTTTTACTTTGCTTTTTACTTTGCATCTCTATACCAAAAATACAAAAAATATTATTTATCATCTCTATCAGATCTCACTTTCATAAGTGACCGTTAAAGGATTGACAACCCCTAAGCGCGTTGGTTGCGTTGAGCTATTGTTTTTGTGTAGGTACGAGGGACTCGAGCGTAGCCTCCTACTGGATTGATACCTTGGTTCTCAAAAACTGAGGGAAATACTTACGCTACTTTGCTGCATCATTCCTTCCTCTTCGGGGAAATCCAACGCAGTGCTCAAGAGGTAGCAAGAAGAATTTCTGGCGCCGTTGCCGGGGAGTCTGCGCAAAAGTCAACATACCAAGTACCCATCACAATCTCTATCTCCCGCATTACATTATTTGTCATTTGCCTCTCGTTTTCCTCTCCCCCACTTCACCCTTGCCGTTTTATTCGCCCTCTCTCTCTCTATCCTCTCTCTCTCTCTCTCTCTCTCTATTTGCCTCTTTTGCCCATTTGCTTTTTGTTTGCTCGTGTGTTGGATTGCTTGTTTGTCGCGATGGCTCAAGATAATACTAAATTGTGTGACTTCACCAATACCAAAAACAATGATTTCCTTAGCACTCTGATTGCTCCTCTTACCGATGCTGAATCTTGTGAAATTAATACTGCTTTCTTGAATCTTGTCATGAAAGATCCGTTCTCCGGCCTTCCTAGTGAAGATGCCGCTACCCATGTTAATAGCTTCGTTGATTTGTTGGACATGCGAAAGAAAAAGGATGTCGATAATGATATTGTTAACTTGAAGCTATTTCCTTTTTCGCTTAGAGATCGTGCTAAAGTTTGGTTTTCATCTTTGCCTAAAAATAGTATTGATTCATGGAACAAGTGCAAAGATGCTTTTATCTCTAAGTGTTTTCCTCCCGCTAAGATCATCTCTCTTAGAAACGATATTATGAATTTTAAACAACTTGATCATGAACATGTTGCACAAGCTTGGGAGAGAATGAAATTAATGATACGTAATTGCCCTACTCATAGTTTAAATTTGTGGATGATTATACAAAAAAATTATGCCAGATTGAATTTTGCTTCTAGAAATCTTTTATATTCGGCCGCGGGAGGCATTTTTATGGAAATCACTTTAGGATAAGCTACTAAACTCCTAGATAATATTATGGTTAATTATTCTCAATGGCATACTGAAAGATCTACTACTAAAAAGGTGCATGCATTAGAAGAAATTAGTGTTTTGAGTGGAAAGATGGATGAACTTATGAAATTATTTGCTAATAAGAGTGTTTCTTCTGATCCTAATGATGTGCCCTTGTCTACTTTGATTGAGAATAATAATGAATCTATGGATGTGAATTTTGTTGGTAGGAACAATTTTGGTAACAACGCGTATAGAGGAAATTTCAATCCTAGGCCTTATCCTAGTAATCCCTTTAATAATTATGGTAATTCCTACAACAAATCTTATGGAAATTATAATAAGATGCCCTCTGATTTTGAATCTAATATTAAATAATTTATTTCTTTGCAAAAGAATTTTAATGCTATGATTGAAGAAAAATTGCTTAAGATTGATGATTTGGCTAGGAACGTTGATAGAATTGCTCTTGATGTTGATTCTTTGAAGCTTAGATCTATTCCACCTAAGCATGATATCAATGAGTCTCTCAAAGCCATGAGAATTTCCATTGACGAGTGCAAAGAAAGAACCGTTAGGATGCGTGCTAAGAAAGATGCCTTTATAAAAGCGTGTTCTTCTAGTTACTATGAAAATAATGATGAAGATCTAAAAGTTATTGATGTGTCTCCTATTAAATCTTTGTTTTGCAATATGAATCTTGATAACGATAGGACTGAATATGATCCACCTTTACCTATAAGGGGTTCTAAGAATTCGGAATTTGTTGATCTTGATGCTAAATTTGATAAAAGTGGGATTGAAGAAATTAAAACCCTAGATGTTGCTAAACCCACTATTATGGATTTCAAGGAATTTAACTATGAAAATTGCTCCTTGATTGATTGTATTTCCTTGTGGCAATCCGTGCTAAAGACTCCTCACGTTTATAGTCAAAATAAAGCATTCACTAAACATATCGTTGATGCCTTGATGCAATCTTATGAAGAAAAACATGAATTGGAAGTTTCTATACCTAGAAAACTTTATGATGAGTTGGAACCTACTACTAAAATAAAAATTAAAAATTATGAGTTTTATGCTTTGTGTGATTTGGGTGCTAGTGTCTCTACTATTCCCAAAACTTTATGTGATTTGCTAGATTTCCGTGATTTTGATGATTGCTCTCTAAACTTGCATCTTGCGGATTCCACTATTAAGTAACCTATGGGAAGAATTAATGATGTTCTTATTATTGCTAATAGGAATTATGTGCCCGTAGATTTTATCGTTCTTCATATAGGTTGCAATCCTTCTTGCCCTATTATTCTTGGTAGACCTTTCCTGAGAACGGTTGGTGCAATTATTGATATGAAGGAAGGGAATATTAGATTTCAGTTTCCATTAAAAAAGGGAACGGAACACTTCCCTAGAAAGAAAATAAAATTACCATATGAATCTATCATGAGAGACACTTATGGATTGCCTACCAAAGATGGCAATACCTAGATCTATTCTTGCTTGTTATGCCTAGCTAGGGGCGTTAAACGATAGGGCTTGTTGGGAGGCAACCCAATTTTATTTTTATTCCTTGCTTTTTGCTCCTGTTTAGTAATAATAAATTATTTAGACTCTGTTTTAGTTGTGTTTTTTGTGTTTAATTAGTGTTTGTGCCAAGTAGAACCGTTGGGAAGACTTGGGAAAGTCTTCTTGAACTTGCTGTAAAAAACAGAAACTTTAGCGCTCACGAGAACTGCTGTCATTTTTATTTGAAAAGTTATATTTAGTTAATTCTTTTTGAAGATGATTAATAGATAAATTCCTCACGTCCAGCAATTTATTTTAGAATTTTTGGGGTTCCATATCTTGCGCTAGCTACAGATTACTACAGACTGTTCTGTTTTTGACAGATTCTGTTTTTCGTGTGTTGTTTGCTTATTTTGATGAATCTATGGCTAGTAAAATAGTTTATATTCCATAGAGAAGTTGGAATACAATAGGTATAACACCAATATAAATAAAGAATGAGTTCATTACAGTACCTTGAAGTGGTCTTTTGTTTTCTTTCGCTAACGGAGCTCACAAGATTTTCTACTTTAAGTTTTGTGTTGTGAAGCTTTCAAGTTTTGGGTAAAGATTTGATGGATTATGGAACAAGAAGTGGAAAGAGCCTAAGCTTGGGAATGCCCATGGCACCCCCAAGATAATATAAGGACACCTAAAAGCCAAAGCTTGGGGATTCCCCGGAAGGCATCCCCTCTTTCGTCTACTTCTATCGGTAACTTTACTTGGAGCTATATTTTTATTCACCACATGATATGTGTTTTGCATGGAGCGTCTTTTATAATTTGAGTCTTTGCTTATTAGTTTACCACAATCATACTTGATGTACACACCTTTTGAGAGAGCCATACATGATTTGGAATTTGATAGAATACTCTATGTGCTTCACTTATATCTTTTGAGTTTTATAGTTTTGCTCTAGTACTTCACTTATATCTTTTAGAGCATGGTGGTGGATTTGTTTTATAGAAACTATTGATCTCTCATGCTTCACTTAGATTATTTTGAGAGTCTTAATAGCATGGTAATTTGCTTAAAATCCTAATATGCTTGGTATGCAAGATTAATAATAAAACTTTCGTATGAGTGTGTTGAATACTAAGAAAAGTTTGATGCTTGATGATTGTTTTGAGATATGGAGGTAATAATATCAAAGTCATGCTAGTTGAGTAGTTGTGAAATTGAGAAGTACTTGTGTTGAAGTTTGCAAGTCCCGTAGCATGCACGTATGGTAAACGTTATGCAACAAATTTGAAGCGTGAGGTGTTATTTGATTGTCTTCCTTATGAGTGCCGGTCGGGGACGAGCGACGGTCTTTTCCTACCAATCTATCCCCCTAGTAGCATGCGCGTAGTGCCGAGGTTTTTGATGACTTGTATATTTTTGCAATAAGTATGTGAGTTCTTTATGACTAATGTTGAGTCCATGGATTATACGCACTCTCACCCTTCCATCCTTGCTAGCCTCTTCGGTACCGTGCATTGCCCTTTCTCACATTGAGAGTTGGCACAAACTTCGCCGGTGCATCCAAACCCCGTGATATGATACACTCTTTCACACATAAACCTCCTTATATCTTCCTCAAAACAGCCACCATACCTACCTATTATGGCATTTCCATAGCCGTTTCGAGATATATTGCCATGCAACTTTCCATCATTCCGTTCATCATGACACATTCATCATTGTCATATTGCTTAGCATGATCATGTAGTTGACATAGTATTTGTGGCAAAGCCACCATTCATAATTCTTTCATACATGTCACTCTTGGTTCATTGCATATCCCGGTACACCGCCGGAGGCATTCATATAGAGTCATCTTTGTTTTAGTATCGAGTTGTAATCATTGAGTTGTAAATAAATAGAAGTGTGATTATCATCATTATTAGAGCATTGTCCCAAGTGAGGTATAAAAATAAGAAAGGCCATAAAAAAGAGAAGGCCCAAAAAAGGCCATAAAAAAGAGAAGGCCCAAAAAAAGAGAGAAAAAGAGAGAAGGGACAATGTTACTATCCTTTTACCACACTTGTGCTTCAAAGTAGCACCATGATCTTCATAGTAGAGAGTCTCTCATATTATCACTTTCATATACTAGTGGGAATTTTTCATTATAGAACTTGGCTTGTATATTCCAACAATGGGCCTCCTCAAGTGCCCTAGGTCTTCGTGAGCAAGCAAGTTAGATGCACACCCACTAGTTTCTTTTGTTGAGCTTTCATACATTTATTGCTCTAGTGCATCCGTTGCATGGCAATCCCTACTCCTTGCATTAACATCAATCGGTGGGCATCTCCATAGCCCATTGATTAGCCTCGTTGATGTGAGACTTTCTCCTTTTTTGTCTTCTCCACATAACCCCCCTCATCATATTCTATTCCACCCATAGTGCTATGTCCATGGCTCGCGCGCATATATTGCGTGAAAGTTTATAGGTTTGAGATTACTAAAGTATGAAACAATTGCTTGGCTTGTCATCGGGGTTGTGCATGATGAGAGCATTCTTGTGTGACGAAAATGAAACATGACTAAACTATATGATTTTGTAGGGATGAACTTTCTTTGGCCATGTTATTTTGAGAAGACATAATTGCTTAGTTAGTATGCTTGAAGTATTATCATTTTTATGTCAATATGAACTTTTGTCTTGAATCTTTCGGATCCGAATATTCATACCACAATTAAGAAGAATTACATTAAAATTATGCCAAGTAGCACTCCGCGTCAAAAATTCTGTTTTTATCATTTACCTACTCGAGGACGAGCAGGAATTAAGCTTGGGGATGCTTGATACGTCTCCAACGTATCTATAATTTTTGATTGCTCCATGCTATATTATCTACTGTTTTAGACATTATTGGGCTTTATTATCCACTTTTATATTATTTTTGGGACTAACCTATTAACCAGAGGCCCAGCCCAGAATTGTTGTTTTTTGCCTGTTTTAGGGTTTCGAATAAAAGGAATATCAAACTTAGTCCAAACGGAATGAAACCTTCGGAAACATGATTTTCTCATCAGATAAGATCCAGGAGACTTGGACCTCCGTCAAGAAAGCCACGAGGTGGTCATGAGGGTGGAGGGCGCCCCCCCCCCCTAGGGCACGCCCCCCTGCCTCGTGGGACCCTCGAAGCTCCACCGACGTACTTCTTCCTCCTATATATATATCCACGTACCCCCAAACGATCGGGGACGGAGCCAAAAACCTAATTCCACCGCCGCAACTTTCTGTATCCACGAGATCCCATCTTGGGGCCTGTTCCGGAGCTCCGCCGGAGGGGGCATCGATCACGGAGGGCTTCTACATCATCATCCAAGCCCCACCCATGAAGTGTGAGTAGTTTACTTCAGACCTACGGGTCCATAGCTAGTAGCTAGATGGCTTATTCTCTCTTTTTGGATCTCAACAATGTTCTCCCCCTCTCTTGTGGAGATCTATTCGATGTAATCTTCTTTTTGCGGTGTGTTTGTTGAGATCGATGAATTGTGGGTTTATGATCAAGTCTATCTATGAGTAATACTTGAATCTTCCCTGGATTCTTTTATGTATGATTTGTTATCTTTGCAAGTCTCTTCGAATTATCAGTTTGGTTTGGCCTACTAGATTGGTTTTTCTTGCCATGGGAGAAGTGCTTAGATTTGGGTTCAATCTTGCGGTGTCCTTTCCGAGTGACAGAAGGGGCAGCAAGGCGCGTATTGTATTGTTGCCATCGAGGATAACAAGATGGGTTTTTTTTATCATATTGCATGAAACTATCCCTCTACATCATGTCATCTTGCTTAAGGCGTTACTCTGTTTTTAACTTAATACTCTAGATGCATGCTGGATAGCGGTCGATGAGTGGAGTAGTAGTAGTAGATGCAGAATCGTTTCGGTCTACTTGTCTCGGACATGATGCCTATATACATGATCATACCTAGATATTCTCATAACTATGCTAAATTCTGTCAATTGCTCAACAGTAATTTGTTCACCCACCGTAGAATACTTATGCTCTTGAGAGAAGCCACTAGTGAAACCTATGGCCCCCGGGTCTCTTTCTCTTCATATCAATCTCCATCACTATATTATTACTTTGCTTTTACTTTGCTTTTTACTTTGTATCTCTATACCAAAAATACCAAAAATATTATTTATCATCTCTATCAGATCTCACTTTCGTAAGTGACTGTGAAGGGATTGACAACCCCTGAGCGTGTTGGTTGCGTTGAGCTATTGTTTTTGTGTAGGTACGAGGGACTCGAGCGTAGCCTCCTACTGGATTGATACCTTGGTTCTCAAAAACTGAGGGAAATACTTACGCTACTTTGCTGCATCAACCCTTCCTCTTCGGGGAAATCCAACGTAGTGCTCAACAGGTAGCAGCGGTGTACCGGGATATGCAATGAATCAAGTGTGACATGTATGAAAAATTATGAACGGTGGCTTTGCTACAAATACTATGTCAACTACATGATCATGCTAAACAATATGACAATGATGAACGTGGTCATGATGAACGGGATGGTGGAAAGTTGCATGGCAATATATCTCAGAATGGCTATGGAAATGCCATAATAGGTAGGTATGGTGGCTGTTTTGAGGAAGATATAAGGAGGTTTATGTGTGAAAGAGCGTATCATATCACGGGGTTCGGATGCACCGGCGAAGTTTGCACCAACTCTCAATGTGAGAAAGGGTAATGCGCGATACCGAAGAGGCTAGCAATGATGGAAAGGTGAGAGTGCGTATAATCCATGGACTCAACATTAGCCATAAAGAACTCACATACTTATTGCAAAAATCTACAAGTCATCAAAAACCAAGCACTACGCGCATGCTCCTAGGGGGATAGATTGGTAGGAAAAGACCATCGCTCGTCCCCGACCACCACTCATAAGGAGGACAATCAAAGAACACCTCATGTTTCAAATTTGTTACATAACGTTTACCATACGTGCATGCTACGGGACTTGCAAACTTCAACACAAGTATTTCTCAATTTCACAACTACTCAACTAGCACAACTTTAATATCACTACCTCCATATCTCAAAACAATCATCAAGCATCAAACTTCTCTTAGTATTCAAAACACTCATAAGAAAGTTTTTACTAATCTTGAGTACCTAGCATATTAGGATTATTTAAGCAAATTACCATGCTATTTAAGACTCTCAAAATAATCTAAGTGAAGCATGAGAGATCAATACTTTCTATTAAACAAATCCACCACCGTGCTCTAAAAGATATAAGTGAAGTACTAGAGCAAAACTATATAACTCAAAAGATATAAGTGAAGCACATAGAGTATTCTAATAATTTCCGAATCATGTGTGTCTCTCTCAAAAGGTGTGTACAGCAAAGATTATTTTTGTAAACTAAAAATCAAAGACTCAAATCATACAAGATGCTCCAAGCAAAACACATATCATGTGGTGAATAAAAATATAGCTCCAAGTAAAGTTACCGATGGAAGTAGACGAAAGAGGGGATGCCTTCCGGGGCATCCCCAAGCTTTGGATTTTTGGTGTCCTTAGTTTATCTTGGGGGTGCCATGGGCATCCCCAAGCTTAGGCTATTGCCACTCCTTGTCCCATAATCCATCAAATCCTTACCCAAAACTTGAAAACTTCACAACACAGAACTTAAAGTAGAAAATCTCGTGAGCTCCGTTAGCGAAAGAAAACAAAGGACCACTTCAAGATACTATAATGAACTCATTCTTTATTTATATTGGTGTTAAACCTACTGTATTCCAACTTCTATATGGTTTATAAACTATTTTACTAGCCATAGATTCATCAAAATAAGCAAACAACACACGAAAAACAGAATCTGTCAAAAACAGAACAGTCTGTAGTAATCTGTAGCTAGCGCAAGATCTGGAACCCCAAATATTCTAAAATAAATTTCTGGATGTGAGGAATTTATCTATTAATCATATTAAAAAATAATTAACTAAATATCTCTTTCCAAATAAAAATGGCAGCAGTTCTCGTGAGCGCTAAAGTTTCTGTTTTTTTACAGCAAGATTAACAAGACTTTCCGCAAATCTTCCCAACGGTTCTACTTGGCACAAACACTAATTAAACACAAAAAACACAACCAAAACAGAGGCTATATAAATTATTTATTAAATAACATCAAGGAAAAATATTGGGTTATCTCCCAACAAGCGCTTTTCTTTAAAGCCTTATAGCTAGGCATAATATTTCAATGATGCTCACATGAAAGAAGAGAATTGAAGCACAAAGAGAGAATCATAAAACACGTGACAAACACATCTAAGTCTAACATACTTCCTATGCATAGGCATATTATAGGCAAATAAATTATCAAGGCAAGCAAAAACTAGCATATGCAAGGAAGCGGAAAGAAACAATGCAATCTCAACATAACGAGAGGTAATTTAGTAACATGAAAATTTCTACCACCATATTTTCCTCCCTCGTAATAATTACATGTAGGATCATAAGAAAATTCAACAAAATAGCTATCACATAAAATATTTTCAACACGATCCACATGCATGCAAAGTTGACACTCTTCCAAAATAGTGGGATTAACATTAACTAAAGTCATGACCTCTCCAAACCCACTTCTATGAAAAAAATCATAAGATTGAACATTCTCCAAATATGTGGGATCTAAAGTTGACACTCTTCTGAACCCACTTTCAATAATATTGCAAACACTATTATCAATCTCATATTCATCATGGGGCTTAAATAAATTTTCAAGATCATAAGAAGAATCACCCCAATCATGATCATTGCAACAAGTAGAGGACAAAGCAAAACTAGCATCCCCAAGCTTAGGGTTTTGCATATTATAAGCACAATTGACATTAATAGAATTTATACTATCATCATTGCAATCATACTTTTTATTCAAAGATCCATCGTGAATCACTCCATAAAGTACTTCATCACAATTTTCAGATTCACGAATTTCAAGCAAAACTTCATAAAGATAATCTAGTGCACAAAACTCACTAGCAATTGGTTCATCATAATTGGATCTCTTAAAAAGATTAGCAAGCGGATGAGGATCCATAGATCTTAGGTTCTCTGTTTAGTAATAAATAAACAACTATTCCAACCAAATGAGCAAACGAGCCAAGTAAGACATCAAAGCAAATGGAAAGACTAACAGAAGAAGGGCGAATAAAACGGCAAGGGTGGAGTGGGGGAGAGGAAAACGAGAGGCAAATGGCAAATAATGTAATGTGGGAGATAAAGGTTTGTGATGGGTACTTGGTGTGTTGACTTTTGCGTAGATCTCCCCAACAACGGCGCCAGAAATCCTTCTTGCTACCTCTTGAGCACTACGTTGGTTTTCCCTTGAAGAGGAAAGGGTGATGCAGCAAAGTAGCGTAAGTATTTCCCTCGGTTTTTGAGAACCAAGGTATCAATCCAGTAGGAGGCTACGCGCGAGTCCCTCGCACCTGCACAAAACAAATAAATCCGCGCAACCAACGCGATAAGGGGTTGTCAATCCCTACACGGTCACTTACGAGAGTGAGATTTGATAGATATGATAAGATAATATTTTTGGTATTTTTATGATAAAGATGCAAAGTAAATTAAAAGGCAATGAAAATAACTAAGTGTTGGAAGATTAATATGATGAAGATAGACCCGGGGGGCATAGGTTTCACTAGTGGCTTCTCTCAAGAGCATAAGTATTTTACGGTGGGTGAACAAATTACTGTTGAGCAATTGACAGAATTGAGCATAGTTATGAGAATATCTAGGTATGATCATGTATATAGGCATCACGTCCAAGACAAGTAGATCGACTCCTGCCTGCATCTACTACTATTACTCCACACATCGACCGCTATCCAGCATGCATCTAGAGTATTAAGTTCATAAGAACAGAGTAACACCTTAAGCAAGATGACATGATGTAGAGGGATAAATTCATGCAATATGATAAAAAAACCATCTTGTTATCCTCGATGGCAACAATACAATACGTGCCTTGCTGCCCCTACTGTCACTCGCAAGATTGAAACCAAAGCTAAGCACTTCTCCCATTGCAAGAAAGATCAATCTAGTAGGCTAAACCAAACTGATAATTCGAAGAGACTTGCAAAGATAACCAATCATACATAAAAGAATTCAGAGAAGATTCAAATATTGTTCATAGATAAACTTGATCATAAACCCACAATTCATCGGTCTCAACAAACACACAACAAAAGAAGATCACATCGAATAGATCTCCACAAGAGAGGGGGAGAACTTTGTATTGAGATCCAAAAGGAGAGAAGAAGCCATATAGCTAATAACTATGGACCCGTAGGTCTGAGGTAAACTACTCACACTTCATCGGAAGGGCTATGGTGTTGATGTAGAAGCCCTCCATGATCGATGCCCCCTCCGGCGGAGCTCTGGAACAGGCCCCTAGATGGGATCTCGTGGATACAGAAAGTTACGGTGGTGGAATTAGGGTTTTGGCTCCGTATCTGATCGTTTGGGGGTACATAGGTATATATAGGAGGAAGAAGTACGTCGGTGGAGCAACAGGGGGCCCACGAGGGTGGAGGGCGCGCCTGGGGGGTAGGCGCGCCCCCTACCTCGTGGCTTCCCTGTTGGTTGCTGGACGTAGGGTCCAAGTCTCCTGGATCTTGTTCGTTCCAAAAATCACGTTCCCGAAGGTTTCATTCCGTTTGGACTCCGTTTGATATTCCTTTTCTTCGAAACCCTAAAATAGGCAAAAAAAACAGCAATTCTGGGCTGGGCCTCCGGTTAATAGGTTAGTCCCAAAAATAATATAAAAGTGTATAATAAAGACCAATAATGTCCAAAACAGTAGATAATATAGCATGGAGCAATCAAAAATTATAGATATGTTGGAGACATATCAAGGGTATGTAGACGACACTCTCCCCTCTCGTTGCTATGCATCACCATGATCTTGCGTGTGCTTAGGAATTTTTTTTGAAATTACTACGTTCCGCAACAGTCGCATCTGAGGCAGGTTTATGCGTAGATGTTATATGCACGAGTAGAACACAAGTGAGTTGTGTGCGATACAAGTCATACTGCTTACCAGCATGTCATACTTTGGTTCGGCGGTACTGTTGGATGAAGTGGCCCGGACCGACATTATGCGTACGCTTACGCGAGACTGGTTCTACCGACGTGCTTTGCACACATGTGGCTGGCGGGTGTCAGTTTCTCTAACTTTAGTTGAACCGAGTGTGACTACCCCCAGTCCTTGTTGAAGGTTAAAACATCACTAACTTGACGAACTATCGTTGTGGTTTTGATGCGTAGGTAAGAACGGTTCTTGCTCAGCCCGTAGCAGCCACGTAAAACTTGCAACAATAAAGTAGAGGACGTCTAACTTGTTTTTGCAGGGCATGTTGTGATGTGATATGGTCAAGGCATGATGCTATATTTTATTGTATGAGATGATCATGTTTTGTAACAGAGTTATCGGCAACTGGAAGGAGCCATATGGTTGTCGCTTTATTGTATGAAATGCAATCTCTATGTAATTGCTTTACTTTATCACTAAGAGGTGGCGATAGTCGTAGAAGCAGTAGTTGGTGAGACGACAACGATGCTACGATGGAGATCAAGGTGTCGCGCCGGTGACGATGGTGATCATGACGGTGCTTTGGAGATGGAGATCAAAGGCACAATATGATGATAGCCATATCCTATCACTTATATTGATTACATGTGATGTTTATCCTTTATGCATCTTATTCTTCTTTGTTTGACGGTAGCATTATAAGATGATCTCTCACTACAAATTTCAAGGTACAAGTGTTCTCCCTAAGTATGCGCCGTTGCAAAAGATCGTCGTGCCGAGACACCACATGATGATCGGGTGTGATAAGCTCAACGTTCTTATACAATGGGTGCAAGTCAGTTTTGCACACGCAGAATACTCAGGTTAAACTTGACGATCCTAGCATATACAAATATGGCCTCGGAACACTAAGACCGAAAGGTCGAGCGTGAATCATATAGTAGATATGATCAACATAGTGATGTTCACCATTGAAAACTACTCCATTTCACGTGATGATCGGTTATGGTTTAGTTTATTTGGATCACGTGATCACTTAGATGATTAGAGGGATATCTATCTAAGTGGGAGTTCTTAAGTAATATGATTAATTGAACTTAAATTTATCATGAACTTAGTACCTGATAGTATTTTGCTTGTCTATGTTATTGTAGATAGATGGCCCGTGATGTTGTTCCGTTGAATTTTAATGCGTTCCTTGAGAAAGCAAAGTTGAAAGATGACGGTAGCAATTACATGGACTGGGTCCGTAATTTGAAGATTATCCTCATTGCTGCACAGAAGAATTACGTCCTGGAAGCACCGCTAGGTGCCAGACCTGCTGCGGATGCCGCTGATGACATTAAGAATGTCTGGCAGAGCAAAGCTGATGACTATTCGATAGTTTAGTGTGCCATGCTTTACGGCTTAGAATCGGGACTTTAACGATGTTTTGAACGTCATGGAGCATATGAGATGTTCCAGGAGTTGAAGTTAATATTTCAATCAAATGCCCGGATTGAGAGATATGAAGTCTCCAATAAGTTCTACATCTGCAAGATGGATGAGAATAGTTCCGTCAGCGAACATATACTCAGAATGTTAGGGTACCATAATCACTTGACTCAACTGGGAGTTAATATTCCTGTTGATAGTGTCATTGAAAGAGTTCTTCAATCACTGCCACCAAGCTACAAGAGCTTCATGATGAACTATAATATGCAAGGGATGGATAAGACAATTCCCGAGCTCTTCGCAATGCTAAAGGCTGCGGAGGTAGAAATCAAGAAGGAGCATCAAGTGTTGATGGTCAACAAGACCACCAGTTTCAAGAAAAAGGGTAAAGGGAAGAAGAAGGGGAACTTCAAAAAGAATGGCAAACAAGTTGCTGCTCAGGAGAAGAAACCCAAGTCTGGACCTAAGCCTGAGACTGAGTGCTTCTACTGCAAACAGACTGGTCACTGGAAGCGGAACTGCCCCAAGTATTTGGCGGATAAGAAGGATGGCAAAGTGAACAAAGGTATATGTGATATACATGTTATTGATGTGTACCTTACTAGAGCTCGCAGTAGCACCTGGGTATTTGATACCGGTTCTGTTGCTAATATTTGCAACTCGAAACAGGGACTAGGGATTGAGCGAAGATTGGTTAAGGACGAGGTGACGATGTGCGTGGGAAATGGTTCCAAAGTCGATGTGATCTCGTCGGCACTCTACCTCTGCATCTACCTTCGGGATTAATTTTAAACCTGAATAATTGTTTTTTGGTGCCAGCGTTAAGCATGAACATTATATCTGGATCTTGTTTGATGCGAGACGGTTATTCATTTAAATCTAAGAATAATGGTTGTTCTATTTATATGAATAATATCTTTTATGGCCATGCACCCTTGAAGAGTGGTCTATTTGTGTTAAATCTCGATAGTAGTAATACACATATTCATAATGTTGAAGCCAAAAGATGCAGAGTTGATAATGATAGTGCAACTTATTTGTGGAACTGCCGTTTAGGTCATATTGGTGTAAAGTGCGTGAAGAAACTCCATTCTGATGGACTTTTGGAATCACTTGATTATGAATCACTTGGTACTTGCGAACCATGCCTCATGGGCAAGATGACGCCGTTCTCCGGAACTATGGAGCGAGCAACAGATTTGTTGGAAATCATACATACTGATGTATGTGGTCCAATGAATATTGAGGCTCGCGGCGGGTATCGTTATTTTCTCACCTTCACAAATTATTTGAGCAGATATGGGTATATCTACTTAATGAAATATAAGTCTGAAACATTTGAAAAGTTCAAAGAATTTCAGAGTGAAGTCGAAAATCATCGTAACAAGAAAATAAAGTTTCTACGATCTGATCGTGGAGGAGAATATTTGAGTTACGAGTTTGGTCTACATATGAAACAATGTGGAATAGTTTCGCAACTCATGCCACCCGGAACACCACAGCGTAACGGTGTGTCCGAACGTCGTAATTGTACTTTATTAGATATGGTGCGATCTATGATGTCTCTTATTGATTTACCGCTATCGTTTTGGGGTTATGCTTTAGAGACGGATGCATTCACGTTAAATAGGGCACCATTAAAATCCGTTGAGACGACGCCTTATGAATTGTGGTTTGGCAAGAAACCAAAGTTGTCGTTTCTTAAAGTTTGGGGCTGCGATGCTTATGTGAAAAAGCTTCAACCTGATAAGCTCAAACCCAAATCGGAGAAATGTGTCTTCATAGGATACCTAAAGGAAACTATTGGGTACACCTTCTATCACAGATCCGAAGGCAAGACATTTGTTGCTAAAAATGGATCCTTTCTAGAGAAGGAGTTTCTCTCAAAAGAAGTGAGTGGGAGGAAAGTAGAACTTGATGAGGTAACTATACCTGCTCCCTTATTGGAAAGTAGTTCATCACAGAAACTGGTTCCTGTGATACCTACATGAATTAGTGAGGAAGCTAATGATGATGATCATGAAACTTCATATCAAGTTACTACCGAACCTCGTAGGTCAATCAGAGTAAGATCCGCACCAGAGTGATACGGTAATCCTATTCTGGAAGTCATGTTACTTGACCATGATGAACCTACGAACTATGAAAGAAGCGATGGTGAGCCCAGATTTCTCAAAATGGCTTGAGGCATGAAATCTGAGATGGGATCCATGTATGAGAACAAAGTATGGACTTTGGTTGACTTGCCCAATGATCGGCAAGCCATCGAGAATAAATGGATCTTCAAGAAGAAGACTGACGCTGACAGTAATATTAATGTCTACAAAGCTCGACTTGTTGCGAAAGGTTTTCGACAAGTTCAAGGGGTTGACTACGATGAGACTTTCTCACCCATAGCGATGCTTAAGTCTGTCCGAATCATGTTAGCAATTGCTGCATTTTATGATTATGAAATTTGGCAAATGGATGTCAAAACTGCATTCCTGAATGGATTTCTGGAAGAAGAGCTGTATATGATGCAACCAGCAGGTTTTGTCAATCCAAAGGGTGCTAACAAAGTGTGCAATCTCCAGCGATCCATTTATGGACTGGTGCAAGCCTCTTGGAGTTGGAATAAACATTTAGATAGTGTGATCAAAGCATATGGTTTTATACAGACTTTTGGAGAAGCCTGTATTTACAAGAAAGTGAGTGGGAGCTCTGTGGCATTTCTAATATTATATGTGGACGACATATTGTTGATTGGAAATGATATAGAATTTCTGGATAGCATAAAAGGATACTTGAATAAGAGTTTTTCAATGAAAGACCTCGGAGAAGCTGCTTATATATTGGGCATCAAGATCTATAGAGATAGATCAAGACACTTAATTGTACTTTCACAAAGCACATACCTTGATAAAGTTTTGAAGAAGTTCAAAATGGATCAAGCAAAGAAAGGGTTCTTGCGTGTGTTACAAGGTGTGAAGTTGAGTAAGACTCAATGCCCAACCACTGCAGAAGATAGAGAGAAAATGAAAAGTGTTCCCTATGCTTCAGTTATAGGCTCTATCATGTATGCAATGCTGTGTACCAGACCTGATGTGTGCCTTGCTATTAGTTTAGCAGGGAGGTACCGAAGTAATCCAGGGGTGGATCACTGGACAGCGGTCAAGAACATCCTGAAATACCTGAAAAGTACTAAGGATATGTTTCTCGTTTATGGAGGTGACAAAGAGCTCGTCGTAAATGGTTATGGTGATGCAAGCTTTGACACTGATCCGAACGATTCTAAATCGCAAACCAGATACATGTTTATATTGAACGATGGAGCTGTAAGTTGGAGCAGTTCTAAACAAAGCGTCGTGGCAGGATCTACGTGTGAAGCGGAGTACATAGCTGCTTCGGAAGCAGCAAATGAAGGAGTCTGGATGAAGGAGTTCATATCCGAAATAGGTGTCATACCTAGTGCATCGGGTCCAATGAAAATCTTTTGTGACAATACTGGTGCAATTGCCTTGGCAAAGGAATCCAGATTTCACAAAAGAACCAAGCACATCAAGAGTCGCTTAAATTCCATCCAGGATCAAGTCCAGGTGGGAGACATAGAGATTTGCAAGATACATACGGATCTGAATGTTGCAGACCCATTGACTAAGCCTCTTCCATGAGCAAAACATGATCAGCACCAAGACTCCATGGGTGTTAGAATCATTACTGTGTAATCTAGATTATTGACTCTAGTGCAAGTGGGAGACTGAAGGAAATATGCCCTAGAGGCAATAATGAAGTTATTATTTATTTCCTCATATCATGATAAATGTTTATTATTCATGCTAGAATTGTATTAACCGGAAACATAATACATGTGTGAATACATAGACAAACATAGTGTCACTAGTATGCCTCTACTTGACTAGCTCGTTGATCAAAGATGGTTGAGTTTCCTAGCCATAGACATGAGTTGTCATTTGATCAACGGGATCACATCATTAGGAGAATGATGTGATTGACATGACCCATTCCGTTAGCATAGCACTTGATCGTTTAGTTTACTGCTATTGCTTTCTTCATGACTTATACATGTTCCTATGACTATGAGATTATGCAACTCCCGATTATCGGAAGAACACTTTGTGTGCTACCAAACGTCACAACGTAACTGGGTGATTATAAAGGTGCTCTACAGGTGTCTCCGATGGTGTTTGTTGAGTTGGCATAGATCGAGAATAGGATTTGTCACTCCGATTGTCGGAGAGGTATCTATGGGCCCTCTCGGTAATACACATCACTATAAGCCTTGCAAGCAATGTAACTAATGAGTTAGTTACAGGATGATGCATTACGGAATGAGTAAAGAGACTTGCCGGTAACGATATTGAACTAGGTATTGAGATACTGACGACCGAATCTCGGGCAAGTAACATACCGATGACAAAGGGAACAACGTATGTTGTTATGCGGTTTAACCGATAAAGATCTTCATAGAATATGTAGGAACCAATATGAGCATCCAGGTTCCGCTATTGGTTATTGACCGGAGATGTGTCTCGGTCATGTCTACATAGTTCTCGAACCCGTAGGGTCCGCACGCTTAAAGTTCTATGATGATCGGTATTATGAGTTTTTGTGTTTTGATGTATCGAAGGTTGTTCGGAGTCCCGGATATGATCATGGACATGACGAGGAGTCTCGAAATGGTCGAGACATAAAGATCGATATATTGGACGACTATGTTCGAACACCGGAAGAGTTTCGGGAGGTTTCAGACATATACCGGAGTACCAGGGGGTTACCGGAACCCCCGGGGAGTATATTGGGCCTATTGGGCCTTAGTGGAGAATACGAGGGGCGTCCAGGGCAGGCCGCGTGCCCCTTCCCCTCTAGTCCGAATTGGACAAGGAGGGGGCGGCGCCCCCCTTTCCTTCCTCCTCTCTCCTTCCCTTCCCCCTTCTCCTACTCCTATTAGGAAAGAAGGAGTCCTACTCCCGGTGGGAGTAGGACTCCCCCCTTGGCGCGCCCTCCTCCTTGGCCAGCCACCTCCCCCCTAGCTACTTTATATACGGGGGCAAGGGGGCACCTCATAGACATAACAATTGATCATTGATCTTTTAGCCGTGTGCAGTGCCCCCCTCCACCATAATCCACCTCGGTCATATCGTAGCGGTGCTTAGGCGAAGCCCTGCGTCGGTAGCTTCATCAACACCGTCACCACGCCGTCGTGCTGACGAAGCTCTTCCCAAAAGCTCTACTGGATCGTGAGTTCGCGGGACGTCACCGAGTTGAATGTGTGCTGAACGCGGAGGTGCCGTACGTTCGGTACTGAGGATCGGTCGATCGTGAAGACATACGACTACATCAACCGCGTTGTCATAATGCTTCCGCTTATGGTCTACGAGGGTACGTAGATGACACTCTCCCCTCTCGTTGCTATGCATCACCATGATCTTGCGTGTGCATAGGATTTTTTTTGAAATTACTATGTTCCCCAACAGGAATAGGGTCCTTCCCGCCTAGCCCCCATTTCGGTGGTGTTTCTAGCATCGTCGGAGGACGTGTGGAGGTTTGTCTTCGACGGATCTCATGGGATTCGGTCAGCATTTGTCTTTGATGGATCCACATGGATCCGGTCTTTGTTCGTATGTGTTCATGTGTCTACAGGTTGGGTCCTTCCGATCTATGCTTCTCTTCATTGACGGTGGTTGTTGTTCTGGTGTGCTGGTCCTATGGGCTCTTAGCATGATGACTTCCCGACTGTCTACTACGTACAACAAGGCTTACCCTGCTCCGATGAGGGAGTGCGATGATGGTGGCGTGCCTTCAACTCGCTCCAGTGCTTATAGTCATCGTTAGGTGGTCTACGGACCTAGATGTATTTTTTACTTCTGGTGTTCTTTATACTACCTTGACAGTTGATGAATAGATCTGAAGTTTTGCTCGCACAAAAAAAAATAGTAATGTGCATGTGCATTGTCAGGGAGGTCAAATATTTTTTTAGCACAATAAGAAGGCCACACGAGACAAATCTTGATGCAAAAAAATGGACAAAATAAGATTATATTTTGGTTATAAAGTATAGGTTTTGTCATTTCTTAAACTGGTCAAATAAGTATGCGTCTGTTATTGATCTGATTTATTGGGACCAAAGATAAGATATTGATTGATATTTATTTGCTTTCAAATCATGAAATTATTGCTATTTATTGGGTTAACAAATATGTTTGACCACTACTAGATTTTACCATAGAATTTTTTTTATTTATGGACCGTATGTTGGTCTGGTTTATTGGTTTAGGTTGGTCTGATTAAAATGAAAACCCGAGAAAATCGCCGGAGCAGGAAGGACGAAGAAGTGGTGGAAAAAATTGATGTAAGATGGAATTAATAATTAAAGTACAAATTTACTTTTGAGTTGTATATATGGAAATAATTGCGGTCCGAAATGAAAGGATTCTCGCGGAAAGAATTAGGTGTAATTCACTGATTATTGAATCTGACAGTACGATTGTAGTGGAAGCCTTTAATCAACAATAAGCATACTTTGCTCCTGAGGCGTTATCATCATGGAGTGTAAGCAAATGAAGTTGAAATTTGCAAAGACTTCATTTGTGCATTGTTTTCGTGAAGCGAATGAGGTAGCAGATAGTCAAGCTAGAAATTCTCTTACCATTAGATCTTTGGGATTTTGGGATAGTTCTATCCCGGACTTTATTTCTTCTCTTTTTGTAAATGACTTGACTATTAGAGTATCTCCAACAGCCGCCGAACGCGCCGCGCGCTAAAAACTATTTTGCCGCGCGTCTATTGCCTGGTTTGGTGTGGTGGGCAGCGCTGGCTCCAGGAGCGCGCAAAAATGCACCGTGCGCGACTCTCGCACAAACAACATATGCATTGCAAATACAAGCAAAAAGATCAAACACAAACAAAATAAATCAACAATAAATAGTTCAATTTCGTTATTACAACTCAAACAAACAGTTTATCGTTCAGTACAACAAATAGTGCAATAACACAACAAATAGTTCAACAATACAACATCGAACGAACAAATCATGATGCTCATTGTCGTTCATTTCATGCCCACCACTCCTCGATGAGATCCTTATGAAGATCATCATGCGTTGCGGGAGGTCGAATGGCATGATAGGAGGCAACAAAACGGGCCACCCTTCCAGCCCTTCATCGCACTCGCACGGGATGTCCCAAGAACTCATATTGAGAGTAGTCTACATTTTGGCCACGCTCATTCTTAATGATCATATTGTGCATGATCACATAAGCGTGCATGATGTACCAAAGCATTTTTTGATCTCAAAATCTAGCCGGTCCTCTCACAATAGCAAATTGGGCTTGCATCTCAAAAGCTCTCTCCACATATTTTCTAGCCGCCGCTTGAGCATTGTGGAAATCAAGATTTTTCTTACCTTCCGGTTCAACGGCTTCACAAATGTTTGCCACTTTGGTTAGATGCCATCCGCAAGATAATATCCATAGTTGTATGTACGGTCATTTGCTACAAACTGCACCGGTGGAAAATCACCATTCGCAATCTTATTCATCAGCGGCGACCGGTTGACAACATTGATGTCATTCAAAGATCCAGGCATTCCAAAGAATGCATGCCAAATCCAAGTCTTTTAATCTGCCACCGCTTCAAGGACTATAGTGAAACCCTTTTTTGGCCGTGGAATTGCCCATGCCATGCCTTTGGACAATCCTTCCAACTCCAATGCATGCAATCTATTGAGTCAAGCATACCTGGGAAGCCGCGAGCTTTGTTCATCTGTAATAGCCTTGCGGCGTCTTCAGCATTGGGAGATCTCAAATACTCCTGGCCAAACACTTGGACAATTCCGACTGCGAAGCACTTGACACACAAGATGGCTTGGCTCTCACCCATAGCCAAGTGATCATCAACTAAATCAGCCGGGATACCGTATGCCAACATACGCAAAGCGGCTATCACCTTCTGAAAGGTGCTATGCCCAAACTCTCTGGCGGCATTCCTCCTTTGCTGAAAAAATCGGTCATGACTCGCTAGTTTCTCTGCAATGCGTCTGAACAACTCGGTGCTCATCCTAAACCAGCGACGAAAGTACGACTCCGGGTATGTGGGATTCTCCGCAAAATAATGCATGATCAATCTGTTGTGGGCATCGATCATATCCCTCCAAATTTTCTGCCGACCCATAACCGAACCACAGTGCTTCGGTTTTTTATTGATGTGCATAGCTAGGATCATTGCAAGATCCTCCTCCTCTTCCATATTAAATTCTTCTTCGGAAAAATCATACGACAAACTCATCTACAATGTTGAATACTAGGCTATAAAAACTACAATCAACATGCACCAAATTCACGAAGTTTGATCAATACATACCTTGCAGGCGTTTTGTCAAACACCTTGCGGGCGCCGAGCGGCAGCGAGCGGCAGCGAGCGGCCGCGAGCTGTTCGTCGGAGGACCGCCGCGCGCGAGGGGCGGCGGTGACTAGAGGGAGGCGGAGGAAGCCGCCGCGGCACGGGGATAGGCCGAGGAAGCGCCGGAACGGTCGCCGGACGGCGTGGGTGGCGGTGGCGCCTCCGATGGATGGGGTGGGTGGAGTTGCGAGCGAGCGCTCGAGAGTCCAGCGCGCGGGAGCGGGCACAGCAAATAAGCGGTGCGCGATGGCGTTTCGGCCCGCGCACTGAACTAGATATGTCGTGCGTGCGATTTTTGCGCCTCCGCTGAAGCGCCCGGAAAGGTAGCGCGCGCAAAAAATGCTGATTTTTCAGCGCGGCGCTTATATAACGCGGATGTTGGAGATACTCTTATATGAGGAATAAAGTCTATTTACTGTCAAAAAAAGAGTCCAACACATATGAGGGTTCCTTTGGAAATAATCGTTACGTACATGGTGCTACGTGATTCTAATTCCTTTACAAGAAGTTATAAAAAAATCCTTTTTTGCGGGATAATACTTGTATTACTCAAAATCAAGAATTACAGTCACTACTGACAGTGTCGAGAAGTTCATTTGACTAGACCCAAGCCACACAACAGTTCGGCATTGTGATCTTCCAAAATTTGTCAGAAAATGACTAGCATAATTTTTTGTGCGACCAACATGAGTAATATAAGAATTACGCTCGATCAAACTTTCTTGAATCTCCTTTGTCAGAAAGGCATATTTTGATCTATTAATATCTCTGCTTCGCACCATCTTAGACTGCTTCCGGACTGTCTGATTCTATATTGATTGGTCGGTTGCTCCACTGCAATGTAAGCATGAGTCCCTCCCGTATAGCAAGAATTTCAGTCTCTAGAACATCATTACAGTCAAATAAATACCTGCACGAGCTAAAGATAATACCACCTCCATCATCTCTCAAGATCATTCCTATTCCAGCGACCCCATTTGACACAGACCCATCTGTGTTAAACTTCACACGTCCCGCCATTGGTGGTTCTCATAGGCCTAGGATCGGGCACTTAACATTGTGTGTGGGAGCTAACACAGGGAAGCATACTTGAGCTGGGTACTTGCCTTTGGTGCGGTCCGCCGTCGGATCAATGGCAATAGAATTCAGGGAGGCAATATAGCTAGTTAGAAAACGGCAAAATACATCAATTGGTGGTACTGGGTTATGGTGAACTATTTCATTTCTGACATGCCAAATTCGCCAAAGCAACATCATTGTGTGTAGCCGGACAGGTTCACTCAAATCAGAGACAAGCTGGACGAACCATTCTCTGCTAGTGTGTAATATCTTAGTAACATCCGGGAGCTCCAATTCAGCATTTATTGCTTGCCACAAGCGTCATGCATTGATGCTGATAATTTTACATCGACTCTTGTCGTTGTCTATGGGCTGCCCAAGATGAGCATAAGTCCGTTTTCCTTCGGGAATTGGTAAATCTGGCTAAGGATAACACACATCCAATGCTTATTGGAGGGCACTTTAATATCCTTAGGTATCAGGAAGAGAAAAATAATGACCGTTTTGACACTCATTGGCCTTTCCTATTGTGATAGACAGTTTGGATCTTCGGGAGGCCAGTATGTTGGGACGGCAGTTCACTTGGGCTAATAACCGACATGTGCTGACATACGAGAAGCTTGATAGGGTACTCATGGATATGGAATGGGAACTAACATTTCCTCTGGTAACCGTGCGAGCCCTAGAGCGTATTGAGGCTTTATCGGATCATGCACCCATCATTCTGGATTCTAATCTATGAAACCAGCTGCCCTACGCCCTTTCAAATTTGAATTGGAATGGATGCATAGGGATGGATTTGTAGACATGATCAAGAATATTTGGGAGAGGCCCGCTGTTGGTCGTACACCTATTCAGAGATGGAACTTTAAAATAAGGGCCATGAAGCAACACCCCTCTGGATGGGCAAAACATACCAACGGGATTTATAAAAAAGAAAAACAATGGCTCTCTACCATTATTGATGGCCTCAACAAAATTGCAGAGACGCGCATCTTATCTCAACAAGAGATTGGATTAAAAAATCATTCTAATGAGAAGATTGCCTGTCTTCTGCGAGAAGAGGAGATCAAATACTACCAGAGATCCAAAGCCGATTTCGTTTTGATGGGTGATAGTAATACAAGATACTTCCAATTGGTCGCTAATGGGCAGCATAAGAAGAAATGTATTTATAGTCTCCAACAAGATGAGGGGCGGATCAAGGTCAAGAGGAGCTCAAAAAGTATATCACCGACTACTACAAATCTCTGTTCGGAGCGCCGGTTGAAGGGAATTTCACCCTTGACGAGACCCGAACAGATGACATTCCACAAGTCACGACAGAAAAAAATGATATCCTGACGGCACCATTCTCGAAAGAGGAGGTGAGAGCTGCAATGTTCCAAATGGAACATAACAAAGCTCCAGGCTCATATGGTTTCCCCGCAGAATTCTATCAAAATTTCTGGGATATTGTAACACCCCAGATGTAATTTTTCATAATTGTACTCCGACTCTTGCCATTTTCGGCTCTAAGTTATGATATTCCCTCGTGGTTGGGTTTTATCTTTGTTTTGCATTTTGTCCATGTCATCATTTCATATCATGTCATTATGTGCACCACATTTTCCATACGTATTCGTTTCATGCATCCGAGCATTTTCCCCGTTGTCCGTTTTGCGATCCGACACTCCTATGTCCTCCGGCGCCCCCTTTTGCCTCTTTTCGTGTGCGGGTGTTAAACTTTCTCGGAATGGACCGAGATTTGCCAAGCGGCCTTGCTACACCACCGATAGACCGTCTGTCAAGTTTCGTGCCATTTGGAGTCTGTTTGATACTCCAACGTTTAACCGAGGAACCGTAAAGGCCTCGTGTGTGTTGCAGCCCAACACCCCTCCAAAGTGGCCCAAAACCCATCCAACCCCCCCCCATCCTCTCAGCCGTTCGATCATAATCGCTTGGCCGAAAACCGCACCTCATTTGGACTCTCCTAGCTCCCTCTACCTATAAAAACATCTTCCCCTCCGAAATCCCGAATGAAACCCTAGATCTTTCCCCTCTCGCCCGCCGGACATGTCCGTCCTGAACCGGACGTAACCGCGCCGCCGCTCCCAGCCTCTCAGTGCCTGCCACGTGGCCCCGGCCACCGCCCGTCGCCGCCGGCCCGCTCGGGCCCGAGGCCGGCCCCCGCGGCCCGCCCGCGCAGCCGCGCCTCCTCTGCTGGCCGCGCCGCCCCTCGCCGCCTCCGCCGCTCGCCGTGACCGCGCCCGCCGCCCGCCGCCCGCGCTCCTCCGCCGCTACCTCGTCACCGGTCGTAGTCCCGCCGCCGCCTCCTCGCAGATCCGGCTCCCCCGAGCCCTCTCTGGTGAGCTGCGGCATCCCCGGCCACCGTCGCCTCTGTCTCCGGCCATGCTCCGGCGAGAACTCCGTCCGTGCCTCGAATTCCGTGCCAACCCTAGATCTGGGCGAGGTCTATTTCTTCTAAGTCCCCGGTTTCTCCTAACATTTTCTAGCTCTGTTCATTGCATCATAACTCCGCATCCGTAGCTTCGTTTTGTGCGTGCCATATATCAAATTGTTCATCGGGATGTCCTCTTCATTTTGTTCCATTGCACCATGCTTGTTCGAGTCCATCTTGATGCCCAAATTGTTGATGCAAGAGTGCTATAAAATGTTAGTTCCTGATTCTTACCAGTTTATGAGCATTTGTCATTTTTGCCATGTTTTTTTGTGATCAATGTGGTGACTAGCATATGCATGCAAAGTAGCTCTCGTAATGTTGCTGATTTCAGGGACTTAGAAATTTCACTAAGTCTTTTCCTTGCTGTTATTTTTATGCCATGAATTCATGTTGTTTCAGAGAGATCCATGCTTCTTTTGAGTATGTTCAGTAAGGATGATTTGGACATATGGTTATGATCTATCCATCCATGTCCCTATTTGCATTTATGGAGCACCCTAGCATGACTCAATCTTGCTCTACTTTTGCTAAATTGTTCCTGGCAGGTTGTTTACGTGTTAATCAATTTTGCCAAGGTTGTTGTAGTTGATCCATACATGCTATAAGTTTGTTCTTGCCATGGTTAGCTTTTTGATCATGTCTTCTTGCTGGGAGTATGCTTAATTTGTCATGCAATGTCTTGTGTTGAGTGCATCGAGCTCGCAAACATGCCTTCATAACTTTGTTTTGCCATGTCCAGTTTTCTGCTAGGTCTGAATCTGTTAACGAAACTTGCTATGTTTACATGGGTGCCATCATATTTTCTGTGCCCTTTTGGCTTATGGTCAGTAAGGGACTTTTGTTATATGCTTTGAGTAGATTCATGACATGCCTTGTTTTGCTATGATATGTTCCTGTAGCATGTTGTTATCTTACTCTAAACATTGCTTCCTGATGTTAATTCCTGACATGTTAGTATTTTCACTAAGTCTATGAAGCTGATATATTTTGCACTTTTGCCATGCTTGTTTGAACATGCTCTTGTGTGTTCTAGCCGTAGCTCAGTGTTCATCTTTTGTCAAGCATCTTGAGTAGATCACTGCCGTGTGCTTTGTTGCTATGTTGGAGTGCAGTAACTTAGTTTCTTGTGGCATTCTAGACGGCATCGTGTTGTTAATCGCAGAATTGTGCCATTATTGTTTTGCTTGCCATTTGCAAACTGTGCATCCGATTCCAGTGATCTTTACATTGATTTCGACCGAAATCAACTCATCTTTCCAGCGGCACTCTTGATTTACCAAGTTGAGGCCTGGTTCAATCTTTTTCTTCCGGAGCTCGCATATGCATTGTATATCACATCCCGCATATCATGCCATGTTTTGCATCATGTTGCTTGCGCATTGCATCGTGGTTGATTGTGGTTTCCTTTGCTTGTGTTATTGCCTTGGTAGAGTTGGGAGACGAGTACGTGATCGAGGAACCCGTTGAGTATGCTTACGAGGATCAAGCTTACGTCAACTCGGAGAATTTTGCAAGCAAGATGACCATACCCTCGAAATCACTTTTATCTTTGCTTGCTAGTTGCTCGCTCTATTGCTATGCCGCGATACCTACCACTTGCTATATCATGCCTCCCATATTGCCATGTCAACCCTCTAACCCACCTTGTCCTAGCAAACCGTTGTTTGGCTATGTTACCGCTTTGCTCAGCCCCTCTTATAGCGTTGCTAGTTGCAAATGAAGATTGGAGTTTGTTCCTTGTTGGAACATGTTTATTTGTTGGGATATCATTATTATATCTTGTTAACTTTAATGCACCTATATACTTGGTAAAGGGTGGAAGGCTCGGCCTTATGTCTGGTGTTTTGTTCCACTCTTGCCGCCCTAGTTTCCGTCATACCGGTGTTATTTTCCTTGATTTTGCGTTCTTTACGTGGTTGGGTTATAATGGGAACCCCTTGACAGTTCGCCTTGAATAAAACTCCCCCAGCAAGGCCCAACCTTGATTTTACCAATTTCCACCTAAGCCTTTTTCCCTTGGGTTTCGTGGACTCAAGGGTCATCTTTATTTTAAACCCCCAGACCAATGCTCCTCTGAGTGTTGGTCCAACCTGTCAGCAGCCGGTCGCCACCAGGGGCAACTCTGGGTTGGCCTACCGGAATCTTGGACAATCTGGTGTGCCCTGAGAACGAGATATGTGCAGCTCCTATCGGGATTTGTCGGCACATTTAGGCGGCTTTGCTGGTCTTGTTTTACCATTATCGAAATGTCTTGTAACCGGGATTCCGAGCCTGATCGGGTCGTCCTGGGAGAAGGAATATCTTTCGTTGACCGTGAGAGCTTGTGATGGGCTGAGTTGGGACACCCCTGCAGGGTTTTGAACTTTCGAAAGCCGTGCCCGCGGTTATGGGCAGATGGGAATTTGTTAATATCCGGTTGTAGAAAACCTGACACTTAATCTAATTAAAATTAATCAACAGCGTGTGTAGCCGTGATGGTCTCTTTTCGGCGGAGTCCGAGAAGAGAACACGGTCTCGTGTTATGATTGAACGTAAGTAGTTCAGGATCATTCTTGATCATGATAGTTTATCGACCGTGTTTTGCTTCTCTTCTCGCTCTCATTTGCGTAAGTTAGCCACCATATATGCTAGCGCTTGCTGCAGCTCCAACTCACTACCTTTTCCTACCCATAAGCTTAAATAGTCTTCATCGCGAGGGTGTGAGATTGCTGAGTCCCCGTGACTCACAGGTTACTTCCAAAACCAGATGCAGGTGCCGATGATGCTAGTACAGGGGACGTGACCGAACTCAAGTGGGAGTTCGACGACGATTCAGGACGTTACTATGTTTCCTTTCCAGACAATCAGTAGTGGAGCCCAGTTGGGGCGGTCGGGGATCTATTGCATTTGGGGTTGTCTTGATTGTATTCTGGATGATGTAATGCTATATTTATGTTTTGTGTGAAGTGGCGATTGTAAGCCAACTCTTTATCCCTTTCTTATTCAGTACATGAGATGTGTAAAGATTACCCCTCTTGCGACATGCCTACTATGCGGCTATGCCTCTAAGTCGTGCTCCGACATGTGGGAGATATAGCCGCATCGTGGGTGTTACAGATATACCTGGCCAAACCTCGGGCTGGGCCTAGCCAAGCCCGAGCCAAAAAAACCTGGGCCCGAGCCCGGCCCAACCCGGCCATCGGGCCTAGTTTTTGGGCCCAAGCCCGGCCCGAACATGCAAAAGCCCGCCGGGCCTCGGGTCGGGCCCCTTCAGAAAACTGCAAAAATGACGGGCCCGGGCCCGGCCCAGGCAGGCCACCGGGCTCAAAATCTAGGCCCGAGCCCGGCCCGGTTGCAGCGTCGGGCCAGGCCGGATCGGGCTTTTTCGGGCCGGCCGGGCCGGGCTGCCCATGGCCAGGACTAGTTACATATATCATCAAGGCTGACCTTATGGAGTTGTTCAATTGTCTTCATGCCGACCGACTTGAGCTATTTAGGCTTAATTTTGGCGAGATTGTCTTGTTGCCAAAGATTAAGGAGGCTGGACGGATCCAGCAGTTCAGACCCATATGCCTCCTTAATGTAAGTTTCAAGATTTTCACCAAAGTGGCTACGAATCGGCTTAACTCGGTAGCTGACCATGTTGTCCGACCATCTCAAACGGCTTTCATGCAAGGAAGGAATATACTTGATGGTGTAGTAATCCTGCATGAGACCGTCCACGAGATGCATCGGAAAAACCTAAATGGAGTAGTATTCAAAATTGACTTTGAAAAAGCCTATGACAAGATCAAATGGTCTTTCCTCCAACAGGCCCTAAGGATGAAAGATTTCTCTAAAAAATGGTGCCAGTTGATCCAAAATTTTGTAACTGGAGGTAGCGTGGCCATCAAAGTCAATGATGATGTAAGTCATTACTTCCAAACAAAAAAAGGACTACGGCAGGGTGACCCCATGTCCCCAATGTTATTTAACATTGTGGCTGACATGTTGGCTATTCTGATTGAGCGCGCCAAGCAGGACGGGCAAATTGCTGGGGTAGTGCCACACCTTGTGAATGGTGGCCTCTCTATTCTGCAATATGCTGATGACACAACACTTTTTATGGAACATGACTTGGACAAGGCTCGAAACATGAACTCCTGTTGTCAGCGTTTGAGCAAATGTCAGGTCTTCAAATTAACTTCCATAAAAGCGAAGTGTTCTGCTTTGGAGAGCCGTCGAGGTAGCAGCCGATTACGCGGACCTATTTGGTTGCGCACTTGGCCAATTCCCGATCAAATATCTGGGAATACTGATTCATTATCGTCGTCTCACCATTGCAGAGTGGAAGCATGTAGAGGAGCGGCTAGAGAAACGGTTGAGCAGTTGGAAAGGCAAGTTGCTCTCAGTTGGAGGACGGCTGGTTTTGATAAACTCTGTCCTCACAAATATGGTTCTCTATATGCTTTCTTTCTTCCAACTTCCAAAAGGGGTCTTGCAAAGATTGGACTATTTTAGGTCCAGATTCTTTTGGCAAGGAGATGGTGAAAAGAAAAAATACCGGCTGACCAAATGAAGTGTGGTTTGTAGGCCGAAAGACCAAGGTGGCCTTGGAATTCATGACCTGCAGGTCAAGAATAAGGCCCTACTTAGTAAATGGTTGTTCAAACTTCTTACTGAGGATGATGTTTGGCAAACCATGTTGCGCAACAAGTATCTAGGCCAAAAGGTGGTGTCTCGGGCATATTGGAAATCTGGCGACTCACACTTTTGGGCTGGCCTAATGGCGGCAAAGAAACAACTCTTTCGCTTTGGGTCTTTCACGATAAAGGACGGGTCAGAGATTCGTTTCTGAGAAGATATCTGGCTAGGCAATGCCAGTCTCCGAGAATAATATCCAGCCTTGTACAACATTGCTCGCGATAAGAACAATACTATTGCGCAGGTGCTCAGCTCATCCCCGCCGAATATTTCGTTCGGGCGGGATTTGGTTGGCGCCCGACTTATGTCATGGCATAATCTCTTATCCCGTCTGGATCTAATTAACCTGGCGCAAGATCGTGATATGTTTCGCTGGAACCTTACTACATCGGGGTCTTTCACGGTAGACTCTATTTATCGTGCGCTCACGCATTCTGAGATACCGGAGAGCAATAACAAGAAAATCTGGAAGGCAAAGATTCCACTAAAAATTAAAATATTCATGTGGTATCTTCGTAGAGGTGTTGTGCTAACCAAAGACAACCTTGCACGATGCAACTGGCCAGGAAGTAAGAAATATTGTTTTTGTACTCATAACGAGACAATCAAACGCCTCTTTTTTCAATGCAAGTTTGCGCGTTCTACGTGATCAGTCATCCAAATAGCCTCAAATTTATATCCGCCCACAAGTGTTGCCAATATTTTTGGTCATTGGTTCGACGGTATTTCAAATAGGTTCAAAACGCTAATAAGGGTGGGAGCGTACGCCTTACTATGGTCGCTTTGGCTATGTAAGAAACGATTTGGTATTTAATGACAAAAATGCTTCTTCTCTGCAGGTTATTTTCCGTTGTACGCACTCGCTTCGTATGTGGTTTATGCTACAACGTATGGAGTACCAACCGCTATTCAAGGCGGTGTGTACGCGATTGGAGCAGGTGGCTATGGAGTTTTTTATCCAACATGGGTGAAAACATAATCTCCGCATCGGTCCACCAACCGTTTCGACATAGGTATAGTGTCGGTCTATAGGACTCTACTGTTGCCGAATTGTCATTTTTTCTTGTTAGATTTTTGATGTTTGGTTGTGTGCATCCTAGTTATGCAGAGGCCGGGTGATATTCTAAATGCTTTATATCGCTTGATGCTACATTTTAAGATAATAAAAACATCCTTTATCAAAAGAGAAGGTACAGAAAGTATGAAAAGAGTCCTCATCTTCACAGCTGCAGATTGGACAAATAGCAGTAATCTCAAGTTTGCGTTTCTGTTTGTTTTTCCATGTCGCAAGTGAGTCATTTGCAAGCCTTCAAGCGAAGTTAAGGACTTTTGGTGGTGCCAGTGTGGACTTCCAGCCCTCACGAGCTCCATCAGAATGTGTACTAGAAGTTGCAACAAAACTGCTGTGCACTTCATCCGAAGCAAGCCTATATGCACTGCGTACTGAAAAAGTACCTGACTTCTCTGGCGCCCAAGAAATTAGTTTCCCCACGACGGGAGGCCATAGAGAATCGGTTTCACTAGTCAGAGTTCTGCTCGGACAGCTTTCAAGGAACAGAAAGGAAAAGAAAAAAAGGAAATCGGCTCAGACCTGGAGTCCAGGACCAGTCTCGTAGACGGGTCCGACTCGGAATTTCGGTTGCAACAGGGCTCTATATATGAAAGAATTCCTTATTTAACACTATCTTAAAGTTGAATTCCCTATTTAACACTGCCAAAATATTTCTTCCCTATCTATCATCGACTCTAAATTTCATTCCCAATATAACACTTTCGTCAATTTTTTGAGCTAACAGTGTTAAATGGTGCTTGAAATGACAATACTACCCTTGGCACTAGTATATCACCAAAATTTTCATTCTATTTTCCCCGATGCCTCTGCTAGTTTTAGAACGCTAAAAGAAATCATCGAAGGGCTGCACATGTACGTGCAAAAGCTAGCTGCTTCATTGATTTTGCTGCGGAATAGTGCATGCACGTCTAGCCGTATGTGACACACGTAAATGTGAAAAGCTAGCTTGCTGGATCGATCAACTCCGCTCTTTCGGTGAAACGAACGCAAACACGACGTGCTGCCACTGGCTCCAGCGGGTGCGGCACAGTCTGCTAACTCCAACTTGCATACGGATTACAGAACACTTCTCGTCGTCGTGCCCACGTACCACCAGAGCCTGGCCTATCAGCCTATCAGGTAAGTTTAGGAAAAATAGTTTTAGCACAACCTTTTGGCCACATCGACTCATGTTCCCACCTTTAAATATGACACGGAAATATAGGGGCAGATTGGCTAGATGTTTGAGGGCAAAATTGTCATTTCATACATCACTTAACACTGTTAGCTCAAATATTGTACATAAGTGTTATATTGGGAACAAAATTTAGAGTTGATGTCATAGAGGGAAGAAATATTTTTTCAGTGTTAAATAGCGCATCCAATTTTAAGACAGTGTTAAATAAGAAATTCTCTCTATATATATTGACGCGCATCGGCGTATGGCCAAACATCATATCTCGCACCTGGTTTCCCGGCGGGCGTTTCTTTCCCCTTTTGCTGCTCAGTCTGCATGGCGATCCTAGAGTCCAACATCGACTTCTCTACGCTGCTCGACGGGAACGACTCCGGCGAGAACCAGCCGCCCAATCCATCAGATATGTCCGGCAGCTTCGTGTTCCTCCCCAGCCGGGCGGTGGCGCACATGATGCGACGATGGAATTACCAGGAAGGCTCGGGTCTCGGCGCGCAGGGGCAAGGGATCGTCGTGCCTATACAAGCCGTCGTGCGGGTGCGGCGGCGTCCAAAGGCCGGCCTCGGCTACCGTGAGAAACCATACGACAATGGTCTCCACGTGCCGCCGGAGCCGCCCGTGGAGGAGGAGTGCCGTGAGTGGGAGAATATTGCACGTGCTACGCGGCTCGAAACGGAGTGCTGCGAGACCATCCTCGCGCTCCTGCATGACATGAGGCTTCAAGGGGACGACAGCGTGGGGACGACGGATGCGCTCAAGGCCGTGGCCGAGTCCAAGAAGGGGCTCCATGGGAAGCGCATGCTGGGGACGTGGAAAGCCAGGCTGCCTTCTTCCGCCGCGCGCTACATAATCGAGCAGGTGATCACGCCGAGGATGGTCGTCGACGTGCGAGAGTGGAAGCCATCATGGGATCCGGACTGTCACAACTGGCTACGCCCGTTCATTCCCCTCATCGGCCACTTACCAGAGAGCCTCTACGGTACCGTGGAGAGCAAGATCAGGAACGGCGACTACGAGGTCGTGTCGCCATGGAAGGAATACCTTAGCCCGGTGCAGTGGGACACCTTCAGCAAGCGTCACATCCTGCCAATGCTAACACGGTTAGTACGGGAGATGAAGATCACGCCGCCGAAGCAAAACCGACCCTTCGTTCCGGATGGTGATGTTGTGGGCACCTCTCCTGCGCGCTCAAGACGTGGTGTCGATCCTAGAAGCCGAACAGTTCTTTGACAAATGGGAAGGCGCGCTGCGACACTGGCTGCAAGCCTCGAAGCCCTCGTTGGGGGAGGCCACCGCATGGTGCACCGGCTGGAAGACGCTCTTCACGCCAGAGCTGCTCGCCGATGAAACTGTGCTCGCGCATCTTGATGCTGGCCTTGATATGGTCGATCCTGCAATGCAAGACCTCGACAGTCTTTTTAGTAAATTGTAGTCCGCATCTACTGCAATTTTTGTCTTGTAGGGCAATTTCTGTTGTAATGATGTACTGTAGTCACTTGTTATCTTCCAAAATAATCTCATGGAACAATCTGTAGTATTCAGGTTGATATTGTAGCTGTGTAGTATCTATGATCTCAAGTAACTATACGTTTCATCAGAGACATTGGAGATTAAGAAATGTTCCTTTTCTTGGGAGTCCCAAGGAATATATTTTTAGGCGAGTCCCAAGAAATTAACTGGAATAACTTGTTTGTTTAATTTGCAGGAGACATAATCACAAATGACATCGTGTATTGTAGTGTGTCAGAGTGATAATGACAGGAACATGTTATCATCCTGCAGGAAATAAGATACACCGGCATGCTTGGAAAAATGTAACGAGAAAAATGTATCATCCAGACAACCGCTACATTATGTTGATAACACTTGAACAAATTTGTTTTCTAACAGCTTCAGATTTCGGAACAGATCTCCAAAAAAATGCAATGATGCCGCGTGAAAATATCATAGTCAATTCTTCAATAGTAGCCTACAGATCAAGCTCTCGACAAAACATAAAGAAGCAGCTAGAACATTAAGCCATCTTAATCTCCACAAAAAGCACAAATGGGCCCTATATATTGTGGAGTGATTATGAAGTGTGGTTCTTTCTTTTCATCTTGCATAGCAGTCACTAGAGCTCATTTTAATTTGCAATGCGTGCATTAACTGCTGGAGGGAGGTAGATTGCAGTTGCAATAGGTGTACCATATGAGCTGTTTATGACAATGATGAGGATGTAACATTTTGCAGGTCAATACCAAGTCGAGTTGGCTGTAAAAAAAATACTGGCTTATATTAGAAAAGGTTTCACCTTGTTCATAGCTCAAGTGAATATTGTATATAGCAGATCAGTTATCCTTGTCACATGTAAATCTCCCTTTGTCACTTTTGCTTGCAAACTATTGTAAAAGTGCTAAGGTTATGTGTGTTAGCTTGGAACATGAGAGATGTCTGATATAAATTCAACAAATTAGTAACCAACTGAACAAACATGAACTAACAAATAAATAAAAAAGGGCAGCCCGGTGCATGTAGCTCCCGCTTGCGCAGGGTGCGGGGAAGGGTCCGACCACTTCGGGTCTATTGTACGCAGCCTTTCCCTACATTTCTGTAAGAGTTGTTTCCAGGGCTTGAACCCGTGACCTCATGGTCACAAGGCAGCAACTTTAGCACTGCGCCAAGGCTCCCCTTCAACTAACAAATAAATAAGGACAGGAAAAATAAAAGATGGCAGAAAGATGCTTCCATCACACATAAACAGGTTGGATTGGAATGCATAATTGCAAATCTACCATCATACCATGATGTGCTTTTCATATGTACAATATGCTGAATACCACACAACTACAATAGACAAGTTCCTTGATATTCTGCAGCAAAACCAAATTTCAGTAGTCACTCCAGAAAACACATAATGTATTTACAAAAATGTAGCTGAATATACAAAGCAAAAACTGAAGGAAAACCTGTGAACAGCAGAAAACAGATCACTTCGGGTTATGTACCAAGTCAATACAGTTAGTTACTTGACTCCAGATCCTGGGAGCGTGACTTGCTTGCAATTCAGGGACATCACGGGTTGGATATTTAGCATTTAGCTGTTGAAGCTCCACCAAGAATCGCTAATCTGAACATTGACTCTATACTATATTTAGTACGCAATCCATTCATGTCCTTGAATAAAGTTCTCTACTGAGTAGAATGTGACATGCTGTTCTGATGTCCGACTGCTCCACCCGACCCTTGATGTCTGATTTGCACCAGGGCCTCGACTATCAAACTCCCCATAATACAGTGTCTTGAGTGCAAAATCCCCTCGCCAAGCAAACCAACCCTCCGGCCTGACAACCTTGCCTAAATAACAGCTGACAAATAGTGTCCTTGCATACTCCTTCCATGGACGCCCCAAGTAGAGCCGGTACGATTGCGGCTTTGCCTGGAACAACACAACGAAATCTTTGCTACCATCCACTGTGCAATTTTGAAACACAAACCCTGTGGTCTGCCCTGGATCAATCCTCCCATTTGCTGCCACCACATTGCGTGCGCTCTTCCCGGAACCCTCTGCCCGCGGCACCGTCTCAATCACACATTCCTCAAACATAGCTGCGGCATTCCCAAATACAAAATCCACAGTTCCAGTAATATGGCATCGGCGATACAATTGCCGCATTGTGCGAGCATACAAGGTGTCCTGATGCCCTCGGAACTCCACATTCTCCAGCACCGACCGGTCGCTGTCTGACCGGAACGCAACCGCCTGGTGAGCTCCTGCCCCAGCAGTGTTCTCAAATGTGATATCCCTCGCCCGGAAGCCATCGCCGACGACAGCCACCGTCGCGGTGTCATAAGTGCCGAGCCCTTCGATCCCCACGCTCCGTGAGGCAGTGATCACGGTAGCCCCCATTCCCTCGCCCACCAGCAAAACGTTGGTCTTCTCGAACGGAACTACGACGTTTTCCTTGTATATACCTGCAGAGACGGTGATGAGGAAGTGCCCGGCAGTGTAATTCGGCGCGGCATTGACGGCGTCTTGCACGTTGGAGAAGTCGCACGCCGGATTGGACTTGCAGACGGTGGCGGCCGGACGGACCCTCGCCGGAAATGCTGCGACCGTGGAGTAGAAGGAGGCGGGTTTGGGGTATGCGGTTAGCGTCTGCGGGGTGAGGGAGTTGAGGAAGCGGGAGGTGAGCGAGTGGGAGGGGAAGGCGGGGAGGGACAGGAGGTGGGAGCAGTCGTACTGGCACTGGAGCGAGGCGGAGGCGAGGTGGAGCGCGGCCGGCAGGTCGCCGGACTCGAGCGCGGGGAGCGCGGCGCGGAGGCGGTGGAGCGAGAGGGAGAGGTGGTCGGCGCACGGGTGCGCGTAGGAGGCGGGGGACGGGTGCGCGGCGATGGCCGCGCGGAGGAGGGAGGCGGGGGCCGCGGGTCCCCCCGGCGGCGCGGTGGGCAGGAGGACGAGCAGAGCGAGGAGCGCGAGGGCGGCCGCCGCCGCGGCGACGGGGAGGAGGCGGCGGCGGCGGGGGTGGGCCCGCGGCATTTGGGAAAGAGACACAGAGAGAGAGAGAGAGGAGATCCCGATGCGCACTAGATTGCGTTCGTCTTTGTTTTCAGTATCTCTATCTCTTCTCTTCTCTATCTCTGTCTCTGCTACTAATAAACAATCAAACAAGAACTTTCTTACGTGCACCTTATAAACGTACATAGATTCACTACTACCGCACGATTAGACCCGATAAACTTAATCTAACGGTTAGCCTTAACCTAATCTGTTTCATGGTGTGCACTTTGCAATTTGCAACGACTGACCGTACTCCACCGCGGAGGAATGTGAAACTCCACGCCCGCAGCCCCTACAATTACGGAAGGCACGTAGAAACAGGAAACTGATCGCAAACGGATCCCTTCACCCTCAATCACGACGATTCCCTGTCATCACCGCGTCAGACGCCCCCAAGACAACGAATCCTCCCTCGCTGCACGACAGCACGGTGTCGTTCCTGGACAGTGAACTCGCCGCCACGGGAGGTGCTCAGGTGATGAGGTGTGGAGAGGCGACCAGAACGAGGAAGGAAAAGGGATGGTGGAAAGAGGGATGGCCACAACAATCTATCATGGATGGATCACTAATCCGCGCCGCGCGCTTCATCGGATCAGCAGAGAGGTTAAGGAGCCATGGGGAACCTCTACGATCCAACGCGAACATAACCAGGAGAAAAGCAAGAATAAATCATCGGAGAAGATGAGAGCGGAGGAGGAGATGGCGGGCGATCCCGAAGAAGAGGAACTGGAAGAAGTTGGGAAGAAGATGGTGGTGCTGCAATGGCTGGATCGTGGACCTGGTGGTGCCCGAGGCGGAGACGAGCCAGTGCGGCGTCCAATTAGAGCACATGATCATCAGGTATGAGTACGACACCTATGCCCCAGCCCGCGGAAGCAGCGGCTAGCGCTACCCCCGTGTCCACCTCTGTGTCGACTCTGCTGCCCTCCCCCTGATCCTCCACTGCTCCAGGCATACCCACGCCGACCCGGGATGGGCCGCCGCCGGCCCGGCCTGGACCACGCCATGCTCCTTGACCTCCAAGGATCTCGGCAATGGGGGCCTGCTTGACCACGCGTGCAACACCGTCGCCGCCATGGTGGACAGGAAGTCGCCCGATGAGATCCGTGCCATGTTCGGCATCAGGCCCGCCTGCGGCTCCGCTACTCGACCGGACCCAAAGGTAGAGAAAGCGCTGCTGGCTCTCCACTTCGTCCGCTACCACGGCGTGGCGTCTCCGCGTACGACCCCAAGCTCCGTCGGTTCGTGGCCACCCGTTACTGTCGCAACTCACACCGGCATCACAGGATAAACAGTGTAAGTCCTCCCCACACAAACTAAATAGGGAGGAGAACAAGTAGGCGACGTGACGGCGGTGATTGTGACTGCAACGACGTCGCAGGTGAGTCCCGCCAGCCCCTGAATCCTTCTTCCTCTCTTCCCCTTCTCCATGCCGAACACCTGTACACCCGCCTGCAGTAACTCCTCTATTCTTCACATGTTCAGTTGCTCCTTTACTCACGACTCTTTCTTTGTGTTTTTCATTGTATGTCTACTAAGTACAGTAGGTGTACTGAGTACTGTTCTATCCTTTTACTGTTTTCTTCAGCCATCTTTTGTTCTATATACTTCGTTAGTAAATGCCCTAATATTTCTTGTCTAGCCAGCATGTATTTCGTACTACAGTGAGTTGATGTGAAATCCTGCAATATTTTGTAATGATCATCTAATTAATTTTGAGTGGCATTTACTTGCAGGTTTTTAAAGGAACTTTTGGTAAGAAATACACAACCGTGTCATTCAGTGCTGGACCTCTGTTATTGGCAAGAAATACACTAATGTGTAGCTCACTGCTGAGGTAACATCAAATTCATCTAATACTTGTTCTCGCGTGTAGAAGTAAAATGCTCTTTCAGAATTCAGTTATTAGTGTCAGTTGATATTCTTCAGTTTAACAAACTACGATTGATTGCTCTTTATGCTAATCTGCAGAAGTTTAGAACCATATGTATTCTGAACATTGGCAAGTCCGCTTACATAAATTCTTCTATTTTTCCATTGCAATGAGAGAGAAAATATATACATACAGTGCCAATGGAGAACTTGGACCAATTGATAATATATCCATCTTGGGCACTATACATCTATTTCATATCAATGTTTGCTACTGACGTTGTGATAGTTAACGTTTCATACTTCATATATTTTTCTTCTTCAGACAAATCGAAACCATCTATCATATTATTCACCTTCTTGCAAATTTCAGTTATTTCTTTTTTAGAAAAGCTACTTTCTGTCTTTGAGTGCCGGTAAATCTAATTGAATTTTTTAAATCCACTTACGTCTTTCTAACACCGCAGATGTTTTTTTAAGCTATCCGGTATATGACATTTCTTGGTCGTTCATATTTCAAACTCCAGTTTTTAACTTCATATTGAATCAATTATTGTAAGTCAAAGCTAAAAGTGTGTATTGGTATATTTGATTCCCAAATTAGGTTTCTCACCGCCGTAAGCTCATAATCTATGCATGTGAATTCTCATATAGGGTTCTAATATTTGTCAAGACGTGCGTTGCACGTGCACACTTACTAGTAACTCCTAGGTTGTGTTTTCTAAAGGAAGCGGGGTGGTGTGATTCCATGTTTTCCCCGTTCGAAGGCGTATTTCTCGGGAGGCGTTTTTGGGACGGCATACCTTTAACCAACCGATAACTCTGATAAGCAACCACCACTTCGCTTCAGTGGTGCTCTGCCGCTCTCGCTCTGTTTTGATCCTTGTGCGTGCGTGCTGGGTTAAAAGATGGATTTGGTCTCTGGGAGAGTGATTCAGGGGTGCTCGCCTTCCTGGAGAGGCATCAAAACGCCGAGATTTCCTCTCCTGCTTGGTTCTTGGGCTGCCGCCGGCAGCAGCGCGTTTCCTGGATGCTCGTGCGCGCTAGCTGTTTGTAGAAATGCCTCAGCGGTGGTGCCCTTTGCCAAGAAGAAGAGGAAGGGGTACAGTGTGGAGCCGCCTGATGGAGAGGAAGAGAAAGATGATGTTCCTGATGTGATAGGGGGTGAGGTCGAGGATGTTGATGTCGAGGAGGAGGAGGTCGGCGAGGAGGACGCCGGCGATGACGGTAACGGTTTTCTGTATTCTGGTGAAGTTTCATTGCTTTCTTTTCCTTGTGAGCTTTGGGTTCAACTTCAGTCTACTGTTGCCTGTGGAAGGATGGAGGAATTCTGCATTTTCGCTCCATTTCTTCCATCACTGTACGTACTATGAAGCATTTGGGGATCCAAATATTCATATACTTGTAGTGTCTGCTGAATGCGAGTTATAAGGTACTATAACATGCACCGTCAGGAACAGGCCTCTGCAGTAGATTGTATGTGCGTGGGAGTATAGCAGTGTGTATCTTCGGCAATTTGCACTTGTCACTCTAATTCAGGCCAAGTGGAACAATAGTTGTGAACAGATGGCATTCATCACTTGCGTAGCCAATTTATTAATTGAACTTCATAGTTTAATTGGGTGCTTGAAATACACTTCATGAGTGCAGTGCAGTGATGTTTGATGTGAGATCAGCTCCCAGTTATGGAATAAGATCCCCAATTCCTCGGTTGGATAGTTTATCATTTCAACTAGAAGATATTTTTCAGTTTGGGCTGTAAGCAAATTAGAGATAAGATATATGATTTGTTACTTGATTGGATTTTTTGGCCTCTATATAAAGAGGACCCTCCATGAAAAGTTAATCTAGCAAGAATTAGAAAATCAATTCTTCTATCTGGCGCATGGGGCTAGAGCCCTCCCCTTATCTCTCGCCTAAAACCCACAGTTGATGTCCTACCCGTCTAAAAAGACGAGTGCAGTGATAAACCTGGGTTGCGCGGTTGTTCCCATTATGTAAGTTGAATCTATGTAGGACATGTCCAATCTTTGAACAAAAAAAGCACTCCAGTGTATTTTTGTATTTTCCTCAACTATTAGTATTAACATTTTTTATCCGCCGACTAACCAAATAATATGTTGTATACTGGTATCAATAAAACAATTATGTCCCCGAAACCTTGCAGATATAGTGGATGACGATGACAGCGACAATGATGATGACTATGATTTCGAAGATGAATTTGAGAGTGATGATGAACAAGACCTTTATGTATGGTTTCTTTTTTCCATTGAAACTACAACTTACGCCATTAACCATTGACCACGGATGTGCATTGATATATTGGAGGTTGGAGATGGAGGTGCTGGTGGTGGAGTGTCACTTGCTGGTACATGGTGGGGCAAGGAAGCTTTGGCTTTGGCCGAGGAGGTTTCAGCTTCTTTCGATGGCGACTTGAAGATTTATGCTTTCAAGGCAACTGCAAATTTAGAAATCAGAGTTCGCATCGAGAAGATGTCCACTAGGTATATATCAATATTAGTACAGGCATATGCTGAACTTCTAGAATTTGTCTTGTTTATGTGAGTTTGTTGAAGCCTCGAGTGGTTGGGATTAGTGGATCGATAAAGTGATTATTAATAGATTTTAACCGTCTGTTTCAAGGGTGAGTAACTTTAAATTTTCCAATATTCTGGGAATATGAAGGCAAGCACACAGCTGATACTGGTAGATGACATAATTTTCATGTAAATTATCTTTTTCATTAGAAGGCCATTGACATTCTTGGGAAATAAAAACATAAACATGGATTAAGATTATATCTCCCTCGCAAAAAACGTATGGTACTTACATTTGAAAGCATAGAACATAGTATGTATTAGTTGCTGATATCATTAGTGTCAAAGTTGTCTTTTTGTAACCTTCTTTCTATTTTCGGTCATTTGTCTTAGATTTCTCATTAAGCATCTGTTACTAGGTATGGTTCTCCGACTATTGATGACATTGAAGCATACACGATTGCGTACCGTGCAAAGTTGGATGATGCAGAGTCAGCAGGCAGGATACCAAAGAACGTATCCTTGGAGGTACTCTCCCTCTATAACCATATCAAGAACTAGCTAAAGCCTTATCTGGATACTCTGGCACAAACTGATAGCATCAATTAAAAAAATCTCTATGTGATGCTTAGCACTAAGGCATACTTCCGCTAATCACTTTGAAGGTGTCATCCCCCGGTGTGGAGAGAGTCATCCGTGTCCCGGGCGACCTTGAACGTTTCAAAGAACGGTCGATGTATGTCAGATACGTTATGACAAGCGAGGATGCAGCCACGACCCAGGAAGGCGACGGCGTGTTCAGGCTCATTTCCTACGACGTGGACCTGTGTGAGTGCACCTGGGGCATAGCCGATGTGAAGATAAACCGGCAGCAGACCGGAAAGGGCAGGCCTCTGAGCAAGAAGCAGAGAGAATGGCGTCTGCAGACGCCGTTCGAGTCGCTGAAGTTGGTCAGGGTGTACTCAGAATGTTGAGCAGCTTCTTTGACTAAATCATTGTGTCCATCTGAGGTAATTTGTAGAGAACCTCGTCCAGTTTTGCTGAACTACCACTGATAGTCAGTCCAGTGTGTGCACAGTAGCTAGATTGTTGCACCATTTGTTCATATCCGGTGGTGAGATGAGTTCTTCTTCTACTTAACAGATAACACCTGAACTGTCCTCAAGTTTTGCTCTCTTGTTTGACATGCTCTTACACAGTTATATGGCAGCATTCCCTGCATGTATTTACTTGATTGATCCATTAGTTCTTTCATTTGGCCCTGATATGCAATCCACTTGTCGAATTAGTAATCTCTTGTCAACGAGAATGGATTACGTGTTCGACCGAATGTGCTGCCGAGTAGGAAAGTTGATCCAGTACATCCACTAGACCAGCTAGTATAAATAAGCAGCGACTTTGTAAACATGACCAGAGGAATGTTGATCAAGCGCATGCATGTCATGCATAAGCATCTCTGATGCAATTGGTTATTGTTGTGCCGCTCGTGTGTATGCTTGCGTGCTAGTTGGACATTTGAACAAACCAACTAAGGTGAGAATTTGAGATAGAAGGATATCATATCCTCCGTAAAAGTAGCTCAAAATTGTGCATTTGCTTCATGTCCCATTACAGATTTGGTGTTTCGCATTATTGAACCTACGGTTGTATGAAAAAAGACTGTGCAACTTCTTTTGAGGGAAAAAGATTGTGCAACTTCAGGTCAACTAATTTGAGATAGAAAGATATCCTATCCTCTGTAAAAGCAACTAAAAAATGTCCCATCTTAACTGTTACAGATTTGCTATTTCACATTTCAGATTGTGCAACTTGTTTATTTTCTTTTGCGGGAAAAAGATTGTGCAATTTCAGGTCAACAAATTTGACACTATATGCCAAGTAGCACACCTTAAAAACCTAAAATTGCACATGATGTAGCAAATACAAAAAATATCCAGCTGGATATCCAGACAAAACAACCTCATTGTTACATAGTACGTCTAGCTTTGAATTAGTTTCAGCTTGTAGATATGTTGCACTGTCTTTTGTATTTGGTAGAAACTGAGTGGTGGGAGCTCAGCCAATCAACTAGGCACATATATATGCACGTCAACTTTGTATTCAAGGATATGTGCCGCATGAGTCCATTATTGCTTGCTGCCTTCCTGACGATTAAAGAAGTTAGCATACATACAGTATTTGTTATGATGTCGAACAAGATGATAATTAAATCTCAAGTGCATGCCCCAACAAAATTAGTTAATGTGGCAGATCGTCGATCTAATATCTAACCGGCGACCCCTCAAAAAAAATTATCTAACCGGCGTTCGAAGTGCAAGCTCATGACCGGCGAGTTGCTTCTACGGTTGTGCCACACAGACTGCACATGCCATTAGACCAAGCAAGCACGAATACACGCGATTCCACACTCTGAGTTGCTTGTACTTACGCCACAGAAGCTAGCCATATCCAAGTGGTGAAATACGAGTAGTAACTAACAGGTGCATGCTGCCTCAAGAAAAAGCTAATTAACAGTTGCTTGTGCTGCCAACAAACTACACACGGAAACGGAGATATTGGACCAAGCAGGGACAGTCGTGTGATTTCACACCTCACAATCATGCATGGATTGAGCATACTGCATGCACTGCTCTTGCTACTTCTTGATCGTATGTATATATAGCCCGCCACCCCCAGCCCGCAGTATGTAGTCTCAGTGAGATAAACATTGCTATGCAGACTGCAGAGCCACCGCCAAGCTAGCAAAAATGTCTCCACCACCATATTCAAGGTACGGTCCGCACTCACCACCACCCCCTACGCCGCCGCCGCCGCCGCCATCGCCGAATCCCCCTTACCAGTCACCACCACCTCCTACACCGTACCCCACTTATCTGCCACCACCACCTCCTACGCCGCCACCACCGTCGCCGTATCCCCCTTATCTGCCACCACCACCTTCTTACCCACCATCGACTGGTCCCGCTCTGCCGCCAACCCCATATCCCGATGCCCCAACACCTTATTATGGTCCACTTCCGCCACGGACGTCGTCTCCCGGCCCGGATGTCCCAGCCCCGCCGCCGACGCCGTACACCGGCGTCCCATATGTTCCAACGCCTGATTATTATGATCCTTCCGGCTCCAACACTGTCTATACGCCGTCGCCACCAACGGCGGGGGGTAGTGGACAAATCCTCGTGATAGTGCTGGTCCCCATCGCCGGGCTGGTCCTCCTTGGGCTGCTGGCGGGTCTCTTCCTGCTCGCGCGGCGGAGGCGGATGAGGAGGGAGGAACCGGCCGGGTGCCCGGTGGAGGAGGAGGAGGTTCCTGAGTACGTGAGCGTGCAGGAGCAGGCTGTGGTGGTCGACGAGGTCGTCGTCAGGCACACACACGAACGAGACGATGGCAAGTGCTAGACACCGTGCCCCGGCCTGACGGCCTGACCTGTCACGTACCTACTCGTGTGTTTGTTGCCATGCTTGGTGACTCTGTTAGTGCGGTGTGTGATTGGTGGGACTGTTTACGTACATCACTTGTTGCTTGAAACGTACTAGTGTACTAGCATGCGTGGAAAATGCTGGCTTGTTTAAGTGTGTTCATGTAATAATCGTCGTGCTCTTCCATGCATGATCGTCCTTGTGGTACTGTATTTGGATGCATGCTATGAATATCTGCATTTTTTCCTTCACGAAATATATATACAGGCATGTACTTAATGATTACCATTGGACGAGCAGAGGCTGAAGTAGAGGCCGGGATCGCTCGGCCGTTCAAGGTCATGGAAGAACAACCATTTGGGGGAAGTAGGCGGGCTGTTTAACGACGTTAGAGAGGACACATGGGCATAAGTCAGTGGTGGGATGTGGCGTTGGTGGTGGATCTTGTAACCCAGAGTAGATAGCAATGGATAGTTCGACAGCTGGGGAGCGGTCTCGTCGAGCAATTGAGATGAGGGGGTAAAGGTCTAGGCCTTATTCGGTTTGAAGGATTTTTGTAGGAAAAATATAGAAACAAGGATTCCAAAGGAAAATTTTCTATATATGCATTCGGTTTGTAGGAAATGCATACAGGAATTTCGTAGGAATACTACTCATTTCTTGTGTTTTCGGACAAAACTACACATCCACTCAAAGCTCATTTACGCGTAGGAACGAAGCAAATCAATTTCTTAGGATGACAAGTGTCATTCTATCAAATTCCTATACTATTTCTAATTCCTACGTTTTGATTTCATGCAAACCGAATGAACCCTAAGGGTTCATCTTAAATCTGGGCAAACGTCGGGCCGGGCCGGGTTTCGGGCCGGGCTTGTAAAAGCCCGACCTTCATTTCTCAAGCCCGAGCCTGGCCCGAAGCCCGAAATACTCCATATTTTCAAGCCCGAGCCCGGCCCGAAGTCAAGCCCGAAGCCCGAAAGCCCGGTCCGAATGCTATTTTCTAGTACGTGCACATGCAAGCCCGGCCCGAAATACGGGAAAATTGAAGCCCGAGCCTGGCCCGAACTATCTTTCAGGCTGCAAAACAAAGCCCGAACCCGGCCCAAATGTCAAGCCCGGCCCGGCCCGGCCCGAGTTTTTCGGGCCGGGCTCGGGCCGGGTCGTCGGGCCGGGCTGCCCATGCCCGGGTTTAGTTCATCTCTTGGGTCTTATCGTTGCAATACGAGTGATTTTTGGATTGTCATGCAAAACTTTCAGTTAGCCCATACAAACTTTCTATGTTGATGGAAAAGACTTCATATTTTTAACATATACTTTTTCTGTGATACCACTAATTTCTATTTTACACAAGTTTTTTTACTTGATAATATTGACTTTGTTTACGTAGAAAAAAACACTTTCCAATAACCAACTGATTCAGCAGAGTCGCTAGCAACCAAAATTAAAACAAATCCGCATGTGCTCCTTCCAAACAGTGGATGACACACCCTCAAGATAACCAAACTGCGCTAAAGAGTGTGCGACAGAGTTACATACACGGCGACAGAACAAAAACTCATGCCTATCAAACTCGAGTATGTGGTTGCTTCTAGCCTCGCGATACAGGGCCCTAGTTTCGCCTGTCAGAATTTTCAAAGTTTAGGATCTGCATGACTGAGGGCGAATCAGACTCCAACGTGACCCCAGATGTTCAAACTTTTTCAGTAAACCCTAGAAACACCTCCTCCCCAAGAAAAGCATAGGGTTCCTTTGCCTCCCGCCGGCGCCGTCCGCAGTCCACCTCGTCTCTGGTGGCCTTAGAGCCATGGCACCGCGGTGGATCCCGACCCTTGCCGTCGGGAGGGCTCCGTTTTTAGATGTTTTTTCAACTTTTTTAGGGTTTGTGTTCTGCTCAGAAAGACGAGACGGCAGCGGCTCCCTGAAGATGCAATAAGATTCTCCCCGCCTAGTCCCCTTTTCGGTGGTGTGTCTAGCATCGTTAGTGGGCATGTAGAGGTGTGTCTCCGGCGGATCTATCCTTGGTGGATTTGCTTGGAGCTGGTCGTATTTCGTCTACGTTTGTGTTTCTTCAGGTTGGATCCTTCTGATCTACGCCACTCTTCATATTATGATACTCAAAAAAGGCACGTTCTACGCTAGGTAAAAAAAGTGTTGAGCAGTTGACCGCTCCCTGTTCACCAGCTGGTCGTTGACCATTGACTTTACTAAAAAAGTACATGAAAAAGAAAATTGTTCATGCATTTGAAAAATTGTTTGTGATTTCATGGATTTGAAAAAAAATCACGGGTTTTGAAAAAAGAGGTTCATGAATTTTAAAAGAACTCACAAATTTGGAAAAAGTTCATAAATTTTGAAAAAAAATTCACAAAAATTGGAAAAAGTTCACCTATATTAAAACAGTTCATCAAATTTGAAAAAAAGATGATTTTCAAAAAAAATCGTGAATTTGGGAAAAAACATAAATTTATATAAAAAAAAGAAATTTCTAAAAAAGTTCATAGGTATTGAAAAGAAGTTCATAAATTTTGTAAAAAAATCATCTCTCTGGAAAAAAAGTTCATCAAATTTATAAAAGAAAATCATCGCTCTTGAAAAACTTTCACACATTTTAAAAAGACAAAATAAGCAGGACGAACAAAAAAGAAAACATAGAATACCCATGTGGAAACGCAGAAAAAAACGAACCAAACAAAATATGAGCCAACACAAGGGGGTGTGCGCCCTGTACGGGATGGCCTTTTAGCGGCGCTTAAGGCGCCGAATAGGCTTTGGCACTCAGATGCTGAAATGCGGGTGTTTCCTATTTAGTGCTGTAAGCGCCTGTTAAAGGCTATTTTACTACCAGGCGCACCCGCCTTTGTCCTGGGTATGGCCCATTTATAAATTTGTTTCATTCATTCAAACATCAAAAAATGGCGTACCTGGATTCGACCTCCCGGTTAACTACTAACCACGTTATCAGGTCGGACACCACATGTTACGTGTTTACCTACCCATTTTTCTTCTTTTGTTGTGCCTTAACCTTTAGAAGCTTCCGATCATTTTTTTTAGTTTTCTGGACTTTTTATATTTTTTCTACTTTCTTTTTCTTTCCTTTCTGTTTTCTTTCCCTTTTTCCATTCCTTTAATTTTTTTAAATTTGTTAAAATTTTAAAATCTGGGTACTTTCTTAAAATTTATAAAACTTTTTTTCTCAAATCCGTGAACTATTTTTCAAATTTTGTGAACTTTTTTTAAATGGATAAAATTTCTTTCAAACTAAATGAAAAAAAATCAAAGTCGGTGAACTATTTATCAAATTCGTGAATTTTTCACAAAATTGATGAACATTTTTCATTATTGATGAACTATTTTTCAAACTTGTAAACTTTTTTCATTATCGATGTATTTTTTCAGTATTGATGAACTTTTTTCAAATTGATGGACTTTTTTTAATTTTCATGAGCTTTTTTTCAAATATGATGAACTCTTTAAAATCAATGAACATTTCTTCAAAGTTGATGGTTTTTTTGAATTCATGAACTTTCTTTTATACATGAACTTCTTTCGATTTCTTGAACCTTTTTTAAAAGACAAACTTTTTTTGCATGGTCATGAACTTTTTTTTAAAATCTAAGAGCTTTCACATGTTGTTCGCATTTTCGGGCCGTGCCGTGCCGGGCCGGGCCGGCCCGTTTGGCCAGGTATGCCTGGCACCCACTCAGAGGACGCGGAGAGCTCCGACCGGGGCGGCCGGCAACGGCGCATCTGGATCTGGATCGGAGCCAGCGGACGGCAGCGGGCGCGAGGCGCGCGACGGTGCTACGGGGCAGGATGCGAGGGGGGCGACGACAGATGGCTTGAATGGTGGAGGTGGCAGCGGCGGGGTATGCGCGAGCGTCGCGAGAGCGGGTGCCATGGTCACTCACTGACGGAGAACCACGAAACTTTCAGCCTGAGCACCGATCCCCTTTTCTCTACCTCCGGCGCCCAAGTTCGCTGCCGCCTCCGCCGTCTTCGCGCGCCGCCGGCCACCTACTCGAGCTCCTCTCCCGATCCTCCGGCGGTCTGGTCAAACCAGCCACTTACTTTCCCTCTCCCTTGGGTTTGTCCCTTCTGACATCTTATTAAACAGTGACGGGTTGACTGAGATCTGAATGCGGCGATCGGCTGATCACTGGAGCAATCTGCTTCTTCGAGATGATTGCTTTGGCTCTTGAGTTTCATTTCTTGCTCAAGGATTGGTTTTGAAAGGTAAGATCTTGAATTTCTGTTACAAGGATATGAATTTGTTGAACATTGTCTATGTTTTTAACCATCCTAACAACATGTTGTGCATTCATTATCAGCCTGCAAGTTTGCAACACTTCCCAAGGAATCACTGTATTTTTGGTGGATCAACCTCATCAAGTTTGCCTCATGGCAGCCATACTGGGTTCTCTTGTTGGATCATGTGCCAAAAAATTGCAAGAAGTTATTACAGAAGAGGCTGTTCTGATTCTAGGGGTAAAAGAAGACCTCAGAGAACTGCATCGGATAATGATCCAAATACGATGCTTCCTTAATGATGCTGAGGCAAGGAGGACAGAAGAGACATCAGTTAACAATTGGCTTGGGGAGCTAAGAGATGCTATGTATTATGCTGATGATATTATTGACCTGGCAAGATCTGAAGGAGGTAAGCGCTACTAGCGGAACGTCCTTCATCATCAGGAAAGCCAACTAAATGTAGTGGTATTTCGTTTTCCACCTGCATTCCTGTTGTTCAGAAGCGTCATAAGATTGCTGTTCAAATACGAGACTTCAATGCCGATCTTGAGATTGAGAAGATTTCAAAGTCGGGTGAAAGATTTTTAAAGCTTCAGAATATGCAACCTAAAGCAGAAGTTCGGACTCTGAAGCATATGGGAACTAGTCACCTTGTGGAGCCTAATCTTGTGGGAAAGCACACTTTACGTGTCATCAGGGATTTGCACAACTGGGAGGATTGGTCCTTTATTGAAGATGCAGCAGGAGCAGCAGCCATAGAAGAGTGTGGGGATATATATGCCGAGATGCGAAAAGGGGAAGCCCTGTCTCCAAGGTTGCATCTGCTGCCCCGGTTGAAGAAGATGGAACTTGGGGGCTGCCCCAAGCTGAGGGCTCTCCCACGACAGCTTGGACGACAACATGCCACCAGCTTGAAAGAGCTCCATTTAAGAGGAGCAAGTTGCTTGAAGGTGGAGGAGGACCTCCAGTTCCTCTCTGAGAAACTTCTGATTGTAGGTTGTGACTTGTGAGGGCCTGGAAAGAGTATCGAACCTTCCTCAAGTGAGAGAGTTACGGCTACATGATTCTCCAAACCTGAGGCGTGTTGAGGGGTTGGGTAGTTTGCAACAGCTGTGGTTGACCAAGAATATGTGTGACATCCCTTTGCTTTGGGTGTCGGGGCTTCAAGAGCAGCACCGCGAGCTTCACGGCGAAGACATGGATGTCTGCACGTGGTGTAAAGGCTGAGACAAACCCAGTGAGATGGCAACAGAGACACGGTATGAAGCTTGAATAGTGGTTACATTTTTAATTTTCTATTTGGTATTAGCTATCTGCTCTGAGATCTGCACTTCACATTTGAGACTTGTGTGCTTTCCATCATGTATTTCCGTTAGTGTGGTGCAGTCAATCCAGGTCAATGTAGAGAACGTTCTTCAACTTCTATACTGATATTGATCGACAGCGTTTCTATGCAGTTGCTCCATCACTTGCTTACTGCTTTCCTCCTTAAAGCAAGCCACTCGCTGCTGCTATTTTGCACCTCACAGTAGTGACACAGTGTTAATGTCCTAACAAATAACCATTCCCGGCTTATGTTGACCGCATACATATCCTCAAATAACTTACTACTAGCTTCAAATAGTTGCATCTGTTTTTCTTTTTTCACATTTAACCACCTGCCCATTGCAATTGACAGGAATACACCCCTTTCAGTAAGAATGGCAAAATGCCCTGGCAGAAGCACAACAAAGCGACATGTGTCCCTTTCCGCCAATGCTCATGGTGGAAAGCACTTTCCGCCATACCTTATGGCGGAATGTACACGTGTCATCTGACCAGAAGTCATGAGTGACAAGAAGAAGTCAGCAAAGAAATGGCAAGAGAAGCTAGATAAGCAGTCAGAGAAATCAGAATAAATGAAAAGAAAGAGAGAAGCTGCATTTGTTCCACCAAAGGTCTGATTATTTTTTCGTGTGCATCTATTTATTAGTGGGCTTCTCTTTCTCTTGTAGAGTTATTAAATATTTTTCTCTTGTTATTTGTTTCAGGAAAACACTGTTGGTCTATCTGAATCTGCCAATGACAACAATGAGATTGCTGATATGACAAAATCCTTAAAGGTATACGTTGCTGTTATTGTTTCGCACCTTACATATTTTGTTCATGCCTGTTCTTTTCAACTTGCTTTGGAGTATGTTCTGTGTTATCTTAGGGAGAGTGTGTTCCGTTGTTTCACTGTAATAGTATCACATCATTAGCCAAGTAATTGCAACATGTCAGTAACTTGGATGATAGTCTTAATTGTTTTAGTTGGTTGATTGAACTACTGTCATCCGGTTATACAACTAAACAGCTGTACCTAGCCGGTTATATTGAATTTGAGCATTTTTTGGGGGGAACCTTGAATTCCTGTCCTCGCAATCCTGGGTCCGCCACTGCCAGCTGCTCCAAAATGCAGGTGATCACCTCTGTCATCGTTGCTTTCCGCCCTTCCCGGAAGTTCCAGACCTCATTCATGATGCGCCGCTCGTCAGGACTATACTCGTTGAGCTCTCTCAGTGCATCCTTCACTGCATTGCAGACGCTGTCGCCATAATCCAACCGCAGCTTGCTTAGTCTTGGATCATTGTCATCTATAACCTCCTGCAATTGTCCAAAAACACCCTAGTGATTATTCACACAAAATTCAGAGAATGTAAGGGCATGAATGCTGTAGGGAAATTGGATAGACACCTTATCTTCTTCATCGACCTGAATATTAGTAAACGGACGCCATGATGGCTTCTGTATTTCCTCCTGCCAATACGAGACCAACCTTGCAGCTTTGCCCTCTGGATCATTGTCCCTGTATTTCAAATTGCATGCGGCGCGAAAAGGATTCTCATCAAGTTGGCCCATCTTTTTGATTCTAACAACGGCGCCCCCACTAATCGGCATGTTCTCAAAGCCCTGCACATTTGCACATTATCATCATCTTTCAATGAGGAAAACATCTAGCAACAATGTAACTCCTCCCAATGAGGGAAACAGAGCAACTATAATTTTTAAAAACTTTCGGCTTTTACTTTTACCTGAATCAACTCTTGGCGATTCTCTTGGAGCTCTTTGCTGTTAGCCTGCTCTCTTTTGAAGAGGTCTAGCAATGGAACTTTCATCCTTTTCCCTTCCTCATCCACAATATTTCTCACATACGTCATTACTGCATAAAGACGTTGATGGTCTTCCTCTGGGACCTTCTCCCCTGCTTGTAGTTTCATGTTCAGCTGCCGTGCGATGAGCACTAGGGCTTTATCCCTTTGCTCCAGTTGCCTCTCAAGTTGAATTATCTTGGCATGAATAGCCTCCATCTCTTGCTACAAGGCGAGTTCTAGCATGGTCAGCTACTTTGATGGAGCTACTAAGAATATGATGCAGATGAGCTTATCGATTGTCCTATCAAAGAGAAGAAGAAACCTTGTGGTTTTCATGCAGCATGAGAGCATGATCAGCCACCTTGCATTCTCCATCTCCCAGTTCCGATGTGTTGATCTCCAAAGCACCCTGTGTATGTGTAGGAGAGTTCCGGTAAGACCATAAAAAGGATATGAACCGGGTCATATTGCATGGAGAGCTCAGTCTGTTATTTATGAATGTAGCGCTAATCTAGCTAAAAGAGCCAGTATTTGTCTAGAGTTTCCACTGAAATCATCTTAAACTGAAGCTTCCTAATACAAATTTAGGGGGAATACTGCCTGAGTAGCATCTGGATTGAATTAGGGACTGATGCTGAAGCTAATTCTAGCATTTAAATTGGGAGTACAGATAGATGATCTGAATTCGACATTGTTTTAACTCCCACCTACATGTTTTGGCTTGTAAAAACAGAATTAGGCATTCGACATACCACGCTCTTTTCAGCGTGCATTTGACATTGCCATTGCCATCCATAATTTCTTTTTGATAACTGCGGACATCAGTGTTCATTTCCAAAATGATACTCTAATGTTCAGGTGAAATTCAGCAGTCTGAAAACTGAAAGTTTAACATGTTGTAGAGTTCAGGTAAGAAATGCAGGACCCTACCTTCTCCATCTCATGCAGCACAGGCAGCTTGTTCTCTCCACCTGTCATGTCCAGTGTGTTGACCTCCAAAGCACCATGTGTGGGACCATTATCCTAATAAGACAATAAAAACAATACAAGACTATGTCAAGATCGCGAAAGCAAATAAACCGGGTCATACTGCGAGGGGAGGTGGCTTTGTTGGATAGTATTGTTAAGGAGTATTAATGTACCAAAAATCTAGCTGAAAAGAACAAACATTGGTGTGAATATTTAGTATTTCCACTCAAACTAGCTGCAGCATACTCCCTCATTCAGGCAGTGGACAAACAAACAAACAAACAAATCTTCAGTGTTGAGTAGGTCCGAGCATCAAACCTTTTTAGATGAACTATGGTGGCCTGTAAACAGGGCAGGTGCTCTCTGTTACTGTTTCTCTGAGCATATGCTGAATTGCGGTCCATGGTCAATACAATATTAATTTGGCATACAGTTCCAATTTTTGGCTGAAAAAAAATGCATTTCAAGCCTAGCCGGATTTGGAAATTCCACGTACTATACGCAACTGTTTTTTGTAACGGCCGATATCGGTGTTCTTTTGCAAAACGACACTATGAAGTTGAGGTGAAAATTCAACACCCTGAAAACTGAAAGCAAACTGACACTGATGCTAATTCTGTAGATGATTTGAATTTATAGTGTTTTTGCCCCTAGCTGCATATGTACACCGTGTTGTGTTGGTTGTAGGCTGCATTTTGATAACTATCAGTTCAATGAAAAAATTTGACATGCCGCTGTAATTTTTTGGCTATAAGCAATTCAGGGTTAATTTATAAAAATGTATTTCACGCCCTTTTCAGCCAGACTTGAGCATTCGACATTGCTATCTGTAACCCCATTTATTTTGATAACAGCTGATGTCGGTGTTCATTTGCAAAACGACACTCTGAAGACGTGAAAATTCAACACTCTGAAAACTGAAAGTAAAATGAAAATTCAACACTCTGAAAACTGAAAGTAAACTGATACTGATGCTAGTTCTAGATGATTTGAATTTATACTGTATTTGGTTGCTTCATTTCAGTGTCTCTCTGGACATATATGATGTCGATGGTCACTTCAGTAACAAAATTCTGCACTCAGCTGTAAATTTTGGGTATAAATTAACTTGCACAGGCCTCCATCTGAGGCCTCACATCCGACATTAGCATCCTTAACTTTTTGTTAGGTACTCATAGTCTGATGCTGGTGTCAATTTGTAAAAAGATACTGTAGAGCTGAGTTGAAAGGTTCAGCACTCTGAAAGTAAGACAGCATTCTGGAGTTCAGACAAAAGATGGCATGAGCCTACCTTCTCCAGCTCCTGCAATTCTGCAATCTTGTCCATCTTCCACTCGAGCTCTTTGGTCGTGGCGTCCAGTAACGCCCTGAGCCTCTGATTCTGCTCCTCCGGATCCTCACAGTTCAACTCTGGTATGATCTCCTCAGATATGATCCTCAGCTCTGGCAGGTAACAACCCAACAAGATTAACATTTTCCTAAATAATCAGATCATTATCGAGCTCACAGCACGACCAATCCATGGATTCTTACCGGCGAGCTCGTCGTTGAGGCAGCTAATGTCCTGCTCCGCCGCCCGCACCGCCGTGGCCGCCTCCTCGCACCTAGCCTCCAGGAGCCTCGCCCTCGCGTCGTACTCGTCGGCGATGGCGTCCTCGGCCCTCTTCACCACGGCGGCCAGGAAACTCCCCGCGGCGTCATCCCCGCGCAGGCCCATGAGCTGGTGGTGGAGCTCGGGCGGCACCGCTTCCTGGGCTGGCGCAGCGGTCGTGACGGCGGCCGGGTGCTGCTGGGTGTCGGAGGCCAGGGCACTCTCGGTGGCGAGGTGGTGGTGCGCGTCGGAGGCCAGGGCGCTCTCGGCAGCGAGGTGGTGGCGCGCGTCGGATGCCAGGGCGCTCTCGGCGGCGGGGTGGTGCTGCGCATCGGAGGCCAGGGCGCTCTCGGCGGTGGGGTGGCGCTGCGCGCCGGAGGCGATGGCGTCGAGGACCTCGCCGGCGTCGGCGTTGGCGTCGTCCATGGGCACGTTGTCGTCGCTTGACATGCAAATGCAGAGAGTGGGTTTGCGTTGGGTAGGATGGATTTGCACTTTCTGTAGTACTACAGCATACAGTACTAGTTCAGTCGATGGTTTATTAAATTCAGCGCATTTCTTTTGCAAAGCTTTCTTCATCAGTTTTCTTTTGCAAGCTTTCTTTATCATACCATCTTCATGCACAAATATCTTCTCTAGAACTATTTTAAGCACTGTTATTGTTCAGGGAGATATTATGCTTGACGAGTGTTGTCAGCATGAGGTGAGTGTTGGATAATGAGCAACTAACTTTCACAGGGGACTGTTGTTTTCTGCTCATGCTCCAAAATATCCATTGGGGGTAAGATTTACATGAGGTTCTCTACTTCTCTTTGTGCACACATTCCTTTCAATTTATTGTCAGCTTGTTTCATGTTAGGACACAAATGCCCTATTGGTTTTGAGATATGCATGGGTGCCTCCTCCTGGATCGCAGTTTGCAAACCTAGCTAATTTTAAGTATAAATGTAAATGTTAGGATTGCTGACTTACAGTTCATGATGTTTTTATTGCTTGCTATTCTTCAACACTCAGCTGCAGGTTTGTCCAATGGTACCATGGCAGTATGGCTCCAATGAAAGTTCTCTGAATGATGCATTCTCGTAGCATGGACATGTTACTGAAGGTAATCTATATGTTTTCACCCTATTTGGATCCATGGTTTGTGTTGATTAGAGGTTGCTCTCTGACTGATGGATCTGTGGTACAGTGAAAGTAATATGACATCATCTTCTCTCACCATCGATCGTTTAAATATTTTCGTTGCCAGTTTTCTATCATACGGTTTTGCAAATAATTTATAAAATCTCATGCTGCCTGACTATTTGAACTGGCTCTTCTATCTATGGTTAAATATATATTGTACTTCATTCTACAATCTGTGGCACTGGAACTCGAATGTTCAATTATAATATAATATACTTCCATTTGTGTTTCATAAATATTTACATTATCTTATTACTCTTTCCTCAAGATAGGCGGGCGCAGCAACGCGCGCCTTGATGTTCTAGTTTTCCTTTAAAAAAGGACATGAACCAGGTCATATTGCGTGGAGAGCTCGATCTGTTATTTATGAATGTAGTGATAATCTAGCTAAAAGAGCCCATATTTGTCTAGAGTTTCCACTGAAATCATCTTAAGCTGACACTTCCTAATACTAATTTAGGGAGGAATACTGCCTGAGTAGCATCTTAAGCTGATACTGAAGCTAATTCAAGCATTAAAATTGGGAGTACAGATAGATGATCTGAATTCGACATTGTTAACCGTCGCCATAAGCATCTGTACATAAAAGCAAATATACACATTAAGTGATATAAAAGAATACAAAATAACACAGAGAAATCTCATGTGTATTTTGAAATATAAGATTACAAAGAACTAGTGGTATTTTGAAATATCAGCGCAGCTCATGAAGTGACTTGATAACTTGAAATAGTATAATAACTATACAGTACAACAATAGGCTTCTATTCTCCTTGGCTAACCAACATTATTCAAAGTCATAAAAGGGAAAACACCAGAGCTGAAAATCTACAACAGAAAAGTCAAATCGAAGTGGGCAAATAACATTTCCAAGCAACAGGCTCTAGAAGTAGAGCTCTGACTCATACTCAACATCTGGATTTTATGAAGGCTGGCACGAGTTCCATGCATGTTCAGTTACCATCTGATAACCATTCAGCAAAGCAGGGAGTGTAAAGACGATACGGTTGCCAGTGGTATCCTATACCGCCGTAGAGAACGTGTACCTTCCGGCTATCCATATCGTACAAGATAAATTTCTCATGTTCCATGTCTACCAAGAACATCAAATCACAGTCCGGATGGATACCGATAACTCTATAGGGCTCATCAAATTTGTGAACATGCATTCCTATCAGTTCTGAAAGATTTACAGTGTGCTTTAGAGTCCAATTTCCACTAGCATCCTCAAGAACCCAAACTGAGAGTAGGAATCCATCATCATTATAGTGATCTATGTCCACAACATGCAAGCATCTCCGAGACTGCCCAATACATTCCCAACCAGGGTATGCCCTCGAGATTTTCCGCCAAGTCTTGCCACCCGTGTCCACCGTGACGATAGAAGAATCTTTAGTGATCAAATGCAGAGTGCCATTCATAAAGAGAGAATTTAAAGCCTGATAGTGGTGCACCCTAGTTTCTTGAGCCCACCCAGTTTGCTTTGGAATCCATGTTCTGGTTTCCGACAAGTATATCTCCACTCCAGTGATCGATTTCACCGGCATTGTCATCATCCAGCACGATGACGAAGACCACGAAGCAGGAGGGATCGGCAGGGTTGAAGCCGAGAAGGATGATGTTCTCCGGGCGCAGCTCCTCGGTGTGAGGCAACACGGTCCAATCCTCGGTAGCCGGATTGCACACAACGTAATCCACGCCCGGGGGAGATGACGTGAAGCACTTGCAGAGGAGGAGGCCGCCGCAGCAATCCATGACTTTGAAGCCATGGGTATAGCCACCGCGGTGCAGGTAAGGGAGGGATGGATCGACCAGGGGCTGCTGGCCTGACCTGCTGGCCGGAAAATTGAGGAAAAGCAGGTGGCAGATGTTTTGAGAAGTGCCACAAAAGAAGCCGGCGAGGGTCTGCGGCGACCGTCTAAGGAGGCCGCGGTCGGAGCAGAGGGTCCGCCATGATGGCGACACGCGGTCTTCTCGCTGGTCCTGTCGTATTCCTGGTAGGAGACTCCTGGAGACGCATCGTTGTCGTCCTCGTTCGACGCGTCCGCCTTCGAGGCCAGGAGGCTCCGCCTCGACGCCGACGCCCGGGCCGGGCACGGCCGTGAGGACGAGGGAACCGCGCACTGGAGCGCCACCCCCGCCACGTCCACCACCGCATCCCTAACTTCGATGGTGTCGTCGTCACTGCCGATTCAGTTCGGTCTCTCTCCGTCTCCCTTTCGCTTATGTCCCATGCAGCCCTCGCCAAAAATATTACAAGCTGGTGCGGCTGCAGTTGTACGCAGTTCCTAAATTTTTCTTTGTAGTGTTTGGTGTTGCTTACCTGGATTGTTTGCAATGCCGATGGGCTTGATGGTGGTAACTATGGCAAGAAAGAGATCATTGGTTAATCTCCAGCAGCGCAGAGTTCCTACTTTTGTGCTCTCCTTTGGTCAATTCGCCATTGTTCTACAGAAGGCTCGGGTTTATCTCTGAGCATTGTTCTGAGATTTCGTTTTTGTTACAGTGTCAATTTTCTTTTGTGAAAATTAAGAGAACTATATGCACTTTGTAAGCATATATGCAATTTGAACTATATGCAATTTGCCATGTGAGTTGATATGGAGTTGAAAGCCAATATATGCATCAATGTCTATTTAATGGCCTAATAACACTGGCATGTTTTGGTAGGATTTTTTCATTTCTATGTCTCAGCTGTGGGCTATTCCCTAGTTGAGGGTGACTATGCATCAGTTGCACAATCATGTGTCTTGTGCTTCTTGTTTGAATCGTATAAAATCTAGAGCTGGCTTCCAAAATTGTTCTGATTACTGTGGCCTATATAATCTAGAGCTAGCTTATAAAACTATTTTGAAAATAGCTTTGGGCCTTCACATGTGGGTGTAATATAGGACACTTAATATTCCTATTTTATTTTTCTGTATATATATACATTGTTTTCGGAATCTATTCGTTTGCTGCTGAACCTATTTTTCTTTACGCTCGTTGCATTTTCCTCCAATTACATCATGTCCAACTGAAAATAAATTGTCACACATTGTGATCCCTTTCATCTGCGATGTTGTTTCAGTGGTTGGGAACAATCTGTGCAAATACCAAGAGCACATGCGGAAGTTCATCTCTAAATCAGGCCAACTTGAAGGTACTATTTTCTTTGGTGACATGAATGATAGTATTACGCTTTTCTGAAATTCATGTCATATTGTTTCACTTTCTTATTGATCATTAGCTGGTTTGCTTGGTTGTTAGGTTCCATCTGATCTGATACAATGCCATATATCTATGTTATCGGTACCTGTAGGTTGTGGTGCAAAAGAACATGGAAAATAGATGGCTGATTTTCAGTAAACTTTTCATGTGTCACCTGAAATTCAAGGAGTTGGGAACTAATATTTGTGTTGTTCTGTGCTGACATCCTCATACGGCCTTAATTCGAAGGTCCTTAGTTGCTTAATTACATCTGCTTATGTGTCTTCATTTTGGTGTCACTGGATTATTATTAGTGCAGTTCAGTAGTAGTCATTCTTGGCACTGCTAAATTCTATTTGAAATGCTGGCATAAGTACTAAAACAAAAGCAACCTTATATAACTTCTTGTGATCATCATATGCCTGTCCGGAGCACTTCAGGGAGGCATGTTGTGGAAGCATCAGGTTGAAGGCTTGTGCTAAGTGGGAGATATGGTGAAAGTAGAAACGGCAATGCTACATTCACGGGCAGGATTTTTTACGGACTTCACGGGGTAGCAAAC
>NC_041382.1:532097053-532123836 GCF_002162155.2 Triticum dicoccoides | reverse complement strand
TGATTAGATGGAACGATCCCGTAAAGGCCCGTGAGTCTAGCATTTTTGAAGTAGAAAAGGGGAAAGGCTCCAGATTGTTGGATTGGGACTCTGCATGGAAAATGTTTGTCGGACTGACAGGCTAGGATTGGGCACTTCTCTGGGTTGCTCTTTGCTTATACAGGCAAAAAGTTATATTGCATTTCCACTGGCTACAGTTCATCTCTACATTCTAGCAAATATGTTAATTGAAGAGCTTTTCTCATTGTCATAGAAGATAATTGATAGATTCAAAACATATATATCTATTTTTGCTAATTTCTTCGTTGCTTAAATAGATGGTAATTTCTTTTAGAAAAGTAAGTAGGATGCGGCTGGTTATATAAAGAGAATTGTTGTACATGGATACCTTTATTTACTGTCGTTTGGAGTGAAGTAATAGCAAGTTCTAGAAATTAGAAGGATTTCGATGCTAATCCTGAGACACCAAAGGATTGCACTATTAGTAGGGGTCTGAATGTTAAGGAACCAAGTTGTTTTACGGAAGATAAGAATATTTATCTGTTTGTGATGATAGAATATCTTTTTGGGTTTGTAAGACACTAAGACTAGGGTGACAACTACATGTATCTGGATTAGGTTGATGTTTACCTAACGCCCATATACTCTGGGTTGTTCATGTTTCATGCAGGTTTATCTGTGAAGATTTGGGTTGTTAGTGATGTTCAAGTCCAATGGTATCCTGCATAAATGCACTGCTATGTTAGTTTTCTCAATCTAGATAGTTGCATGGGTGTAGTAACTTGTGTATAAGCAACAAAATATATTGCACTTCCACTGATCATAGTTCATCTCTACATTCTCAGCAGGTATGACATACCGCACTTCATGAAAAACTACTTACATAAACATATGTAAGGCACGCATACATTTCAGTTTTGACACATTTGGTTTGCAGCATGCTGATGTTGTTGATCATGGATGGATCCATTAGTACAATGAATGCCGCCATTGTGCTGCTCTCTTTAGCAATCTCACGGCTTCTCAGGGTTGAGTGAGGCAAAGAGCCATCGATGTGCAGCTCTTGCCTCTCTCCCACTGCACTATCCATCACAGAGCAGGTCAAACGCTCAGCCAGCATAACCATGTTAAGGAAGGGCACCATATATCTTTCCAATATTCAGTTAACAAAACTTTTCTTGCATAAATGTTGCTGGGTTGTTTCCGAGGTAAGATACGTACCTTGGATATGATACTCACTTTGTTGGGTCTCATGTACGAATATTATTTCTACAGGAACACATTTTCTTGTCCTGTGTGCACATTGATACATTGTCGGTCCCTGATTTTGGTGAACATTGATTATGTCTTCGCTTTTGTACTACTGCTTGTGTCATGTCAAGTTATAAATCGTCTCTGGGCCTAATCTATTATTTTACATTTTCAGATCAAAACAATTGTCTTCCGATTTATCCATTTGGGAATCAATTCTTGGAATTTCCTGCTGGAATTCCTTTGGTTTCCCTTTATTGTCTTCAGACCACTCATTCTCTGTCACCTCCGATGTTTGCTTCAAAAACAATAATCACATGCCAGCCTCTTATGGTGTGTCTTTTTCAACATTAATAATAAAACCTAATGTTCAACTTTTCTGTCTGATTAAATACTGCCTGTAATTTGCATTTTAGGTAAGAATTGCCTCATTCTTAGTTGATGCAGTTGCGCCTCACAGTGCCACATTTGCTGACTCCTCAGTTAACAGTTTGTTGTGTACTCTCAAAGAGTTTGATCTATCACTTACATTTGATGCTTAAGAAATTGTAAAGTGCAGTGCAACTAAGACCGCTTGCTCCGAGTAATCATTTTCAGCAGCAAGACTTCATGTAGAGGACCTACACTTTTGTGGATCACCATTGGAAAAGTGTACACTGCAGCAGTCTTAGATATACATACCGTTAAGTTTGTTCTTTTTTTTTGGCTGAATTTGATTCACAAAAGATAGAAAGATACCGCTTCCTTTCTAGATATACATAGCGTTAAGATTGTTCTTTTTTTGGCTGAATTTGATTACTTTTGAACAAGCCACCGTATGTAATGTATCTTCTATATAACCTGCTGCCACTTTCCCAAGTTTGCTCTGCTTCTAAATCCATGGTTTATCTTGCCTTACTGCTGCCTAATATGCATGTGTTACGTAGTATAAACAAGACAGTGAAAGGGGCGCCTCCCACATTGAGGGGTTGGGGCGCCACCATGTGGCGCCTCTTGGGAGGAACTTGGGCGTTGCCAGGTTGGCAAGCGCCCATTCCACTTGTTTTCTTGCTATTTTGTATAACACATACATAGCATGTAAAAAGTTGCACTACAAATTTTAAAAGAGCTAAATAAATGACGCTCAAATACAAAGAGATTAGGGCAACTGAAACACAAAACACTGGAAGGCACGAGATATAACCAGAATTGAATGTTGAATTCTTACAACTGCAGAAACATGCAGCATATATAGATGAGTATGTGTGATGAATTGAAGATATTCACCATATAAGCAGTACACTTCAGTATATGCCGGATTGCTGTAGTAGAGGATGTACCTAGAATCTGGATCATAGATTCATGTGTACCTGCAGAAAATAGGATAGGTGACATACCATTATACTGATAGAAATATAGATTGCAGTGTTTGATTATAAATTTAAATCTAAAATAAATTCATGAGGACGGTCAAGAATAGCCAATAGCCTAATGATGATCCCAGGGACAATCTCTACGAGAACAAAGCTAATATCCACCAAGATAGACAGCGAGAACCCTTGATATGGCCACAAGCTAGAATAGATGGGAGCCAACATATAGATGGGACCATACTGTCCCAAATTCTGGGCAAATAGCAAATGAAAGAGCAATACATACTGAGATAACAGGCTGAGAAGATACTTAGTATTCATTTGAGTTGGTCAGTTGCAACTATTACACATCAGGTCGGTATCATGCTGTTCGCCATTAGTATCGTACCTTTTGGTCTAGCCTGTTTACCCCAAGTGCAAAGCAAGAAAATTAGCATAATTCTAATCAGGCCACCAAGAAGATGATCATGCAGACATGCACACAGGTACTACAGTAAATATGTTGCTATACTGTTGTTCAGTTTTCTAAAACCCAAAGCAAAAATCTTGCAGGCTGAATAATTATGTCCTTAGAGCTTAAAATTCCTACCACAAAATACAGAGCATCTCTGAATACAACAAGACGCGACACTCCCTCCAACACTGCATGTTCATTAATAAGCATGTAGGATCGACACACTGAATTAAAATCTACGTTCTGCGGTACAATGTTGCAAAGAACATAGATGGGTATAAGAAGCCCACTGGATGGCCGGTGATGTGGTTGTGGGAGCGGCAGCGGCTGCTGGTCAGGTCAAATCGAACGTCATCCTCGGATACACAGAGCGCATCGGCCAGCTGGCCTAGGCAATTGATTGGTGGCGCAGTTGCCACAAGACGCGACACTCCCTCCAACGCTGCATGTTAATTAATAAGTTAGAGGTTGTCCAACTGAGGACTAATTGTCAGGCTACTGCAGTTGCACATGCGAGAGATAAATACATCAGTATTGATTCTATCTATGAAGTTATCATAAGCACATAGTTAGACAAATGGCTCAAATGATTCACTCCTAAAATCCCAAACTTTAGCCCTGAATTATAAAATTATAAAATTAATCATTATATTCCAGTCAGTCAATCAAGAAATTTTCCAGTATAGATTCAACTTTCACCATGCACTTAATTAACTTACCGCACCACCATGTTGTCCCATTAGCTCTTGCACTCGCCTCTGCCTGATGGCCTCTAACTCTGTGTCATGGTCAGCCTGCCAAGAAGAATCTCGGTTTCAACAGATGGATGTAGTAAAAATACCAGCATGGATAGAGTTAATGGCATATTTTAAGAGCGTAAATTTTACAGGAAACCCTACGTTTTCTGCAGTATTAAGGAAAAAATCCCGTGTTCCACACAATGCCTAAACCATTTCCCTTCCTCTGGTACCAACAGTAATATTTTGAAGATGGACATTTCATACGTTCTATATACTATAGACTATAAACCTAAAGTTAAAACATATGAGTGAACCCAGCTAGTTTAGATTCCACATGGGATTAAGCTTGCATACAAATTTCAATAGTATATACTTCGTCTGAAAGCCTTAAACTGAAGAGCTGATTCCTATGAAGAAATCTTTGAGCATCATCAGATGAAGTGCACTGGTGGCACAAATGCAAGACCTAAAAGTCTTGTTAACACAAAATAACACTACCAGATTCAAGTTGCTGCAATACATTTTTAGGGCAGCCAATTGGATTCCAGGAAGCAAAGCAATTCCAGGTCATGTTGTAACCATCAATTTGCCACCCCTTCACTCGCTTGAGAAAAATACATGCCAACAAGCAAACCAGTATGGCCCTCAAGGATAACTCAATGTCAAAATTAGCACGCCGACAAATCCTTGTATGCTCCGTACTCACTTCCTAATCGAAGTAGCAAGCAAAATCACAGTAGCTCAGAAACATCCACCGTTCTGTCTATACTGCGAGCACATAGCATGTGTACTACACAGTTTTTCTCACCCTACCAAACCAGTATCAGCTGAATCTGCCCGGGCTATCAGCCATCGGCCACAAGATTGTATCAATCACACCACGTCAACACGGGGAGGCGCATCATACGAGGCGAGATAGTGAACAAATCACAGATCGCCAGAAATACCTAAAAACTAAGGCCAAGAAGAATTGGAAAATTCAGACGAAATGATCATCCTCCACTCAGCCATGGCAGGGCCATACTTGTATCCCGTGGTGGTGGAGTAGCATAGGCGGCTGAGCAGGGAAAGGAGCACAACATACCAGCACGGCCGGCGATGACGAAGACACCACGAACTGCTCCGCCTCCTCGTCATTCTTTTGGCGCCACACGACGATGAAAGCACGGGCTGCTGGACCTCCTCGTCGCTCTCTCCGGCAGTGGTGCCACGCACCGAAGGCAGAAGACGACGATGGCGCCCACACGACCTGACTCGAGGGAGAAGCGGGTCTCGGGAGGGGCCCTTCCTCCGGTGGCGGCAGCGGATCTGGGATGGGAGGAGGCGGCGGCGGTGGATGAAGTATGCTCTAAACAAAGCAGAAATATGAGTGAAACAAGTCTTGATGGCATATAAGAAATCAATAAAAAAAGGATCATACCATCATGTACACCAAAGCGCATCGATCGCCCTTCTTAAACACTGAATATATCGACACAGATTAATCTCTGAAAATGCAGAACGCTTGTTCTGAAATATAGAGCTTATGTGGTGTTGCTTCATACAGGAATTGCTTGTATGCATTCCTAAATACTCCCTCCGCTGTGAAACATCGGTCATAAACATGTAGATAACCATTGTATAACCAGTGAAGGGGCTAAAATTCAGTAGCCCAAATTAGGATTACACTTGACCTTTTCTACAGAGAAACGTAGGTACTGTGGTAGCATATTCTTAGGTTCAGGCATTTTGACCATAGCAGGCTGTAGCAAATGCAAGATCATGCTCAGTAAAGCCATGTATAGATGTATGTTAGTTACATCAGCACATATGTAAATGCAGAGAATTAATTTACCAATAATGTCAACTGCTACCTTCTGCCTTTAATTGTAACTGAAAAAGTTCAAATATAAATCTCTGAAAGTATGGTTGTGATCAATCACCTGTTCTAGTGTCTTTTTCTTCTCAAACTTGAAAAAAGGCCATGTGATTTTGATCAACCTGTCCATCATAAAACCAAATATATCCACCTATCCTATCTTTAAAGCAAAAGAGCACCCTGCCCAATCCAATCCGCTACACAGAAAGGAATATACACTAAGTAAGAGCTTGGAAGAAGGAACAAATTAATTAGGTGGGGAACCATATCTTACAATAGGCCGAGTAAAAGGGTGTAGTCGTGTTTGATGCCATAGCAGGCAAGCGGACCACCACCGATGTGTGGTCCCATGACATGACCATGCTCTTCACATGCGGCACAGTCATCGCGCTGTCCTCGGTCTGCGGGGTTTCCCTCCTCGCCGTCGAGCCGATGGTATATATATATTGGTTAAAACACCATGAGAATATCAGTAAGTGGGCTTTGAGCCAAAGGAATTTTTCTCGCATCAATATCGGAAATCCACTGCCTGATTGCCTCTCTGTATTTATGTTTAGCATATTTGCTAGCCCTGAAATCTGTAGGGAAATTTTTAAGATGCGGACTATAACAGAAAAGTGTGAAGCACAATACAACATAATTAGCTCACCCCTTGGTATGATCTCTGGTCAGTGTCATAAACTGATCTTTAATTCCAAAGGCAAGTGCTTCTGCAAAAATCATCATTGAAGCAATCATATCAGAAATTCATAAAACTGATTTGTAGTGTGTACAGCAAGAACAAGGAAAAAGGAACATAATTGGGCATCCAGCAGCTGCTTTTAATTACCTTTTAAACACATTTCCATGAAGGGGTTAATACTGCCATCACATGGCATAAGCTTCATAACTACAAGTGTAATAACATGTCTATAAATTCAAACGTCGGTGGCCAAATACTTCGTGTAATACATGACTAAAACAAATATAGGATTTACTAATACATGACTAAAACAAACTTTCTTGTCTCTGTGTAACAATCACTCGGGAAAAATTTGAAATCCAAATGTATAAAGTCGAACACATCATTGGAAGAAAAATCTCAAATTCAACTATATACAACGGTTTTGAGTGGCTTCCACACTAAACATCACCAACTATTTCACCCACTTAACCTCCAGAATAATAACAGGCACACATGTGTACAAACAAGTTGGGCAGGAACTACTTGAGGATAAAAATAATGCAGAGAAATAGGAGTGAAGAAACCGATCATATACCTTTGTATTCACTTACTCGATTCTCCCAGAAATCTTCTAAGGCTGAAGCTCTTCTACCTGAACCAGAACCATTAAGCCTGCAAACCAATCAACAATACAAGAGGTAGTGTCCATCCATGATACATACATGAACATTTAGTAACTCACATCTTGATACGTAATGTAACTTGAGCAAAGAAGAAACAAGAGGTTCTGAAGGGTGCTCACTGTACCTGCTAATCATAAAGTTTGCACAAACAAAGGCATAACTGGTAGCATCCTTCTCAACAACCAAAAACAACAACCCCAGCAGCACAATTGGTACCATTAGCAGCTAAGGTGAGGGTTGCAACAAGGATGGTCTAGATGAGTCAAAATGTAACATTGTTCAGCATAGGGGCTAGCATCTTAGCTAGCAAAATTAGACATGACCAAATAATGAAACCAATGAACTGTAATCCCATCTAAGTTAGCAATAAAAATAGTTACAGAACATTCCCAATCCCCCCTCATTCTTCTTCTAGATTGATATCTCTGCAACCTTCTTTGGCGAAAGATCTATAGAAACGAGGAGGTGGATCAAGTCTCCCCCACCTCAGGCAACCTAGAGGCGCTGCAACACCACCCATTCTGCACATGAATGTAAATAGAGAGGAGGATGGCTAATCTATTCAAAGCTCTATCCGATGAACAAATTTCGCTAATACACCAAAGACAGTCTCACTGAAGGTCTTAGTTCCTTGCGTTATCACCGATTTCCTCAAAAAAAATGTACCACAAAAGACAAATTTAACAACCATATCTCATTGGCTAATCTCCATATTTACCCATTTCCGCTTTGCATCAGTAAGAAACAAGAGAAGACGAGGCGCTAGCATACCTGCAGAGACGCCGTTTTGAAGCGCCGCAGTAGAAGAAGCGGTGGGCCTTGCGCCATTCCCGCTGAAGCAGCCCACATCCGACGCTTTCACCACCATCGCCACCTGCTGCGACTGCTGCTACCCTCGTCTCCCTCGGCGACGGCTTTCCGGCCTACGACAACCGCACCGGCGGCCTCGCCTTCCGCGCTGACACCTACGGCCGCGGCCACGGCGGGGGCGCTGCCTCCCCGGGCGAGCTGGCGCTGCTCGGCCCCGCCGGCGAGCCCCTTCTCACCGTGATGAGGCTCCGCCCACCTGCTAGCATGGGGCACGGCCGACGAGAAGGGCGGGTCGACGGCGGCGCGAGGCTAAAGGAGTTGCTGCTCCTTGCTCGAGCAGCGGAGGTGCATCGGACGCGGGGGCGGCGGCGGGAAACCTAGAGGTGGAGAAAGCGCAAGAAGGGCTCGGACGGCTTGGAGTGCCCCAATTAACTTTCCTTTTGTTTTTTTCTCTTAAGACATCTCCCGCCATTGGCCCCCCAGAACGCATAAAAATCGCTCCCTGGAAACGAGCCGGCAATACAATCGGTGCTGGGGTGGTTTTACGCCCAGTCGTCGCCCCAGCTTGCCCCCAGGCATCGAAATTGGCCCATTTTGCAGCCCAATTTCGGCGAATAAAGGACCCATATGGGTAAGAATAGACCCATATTCGGCGTGGTTTCGCCGTGTCTCGGCGTTCAATTATCAACACAATTATTTCTTATCACATATTTCATCACAGAAAAATCAAATATTTCAACAAAATAGTACAACAACAAATAGTTCAATACAAATTATATAGTTCAACAAATAAAAACTCGTATTTCATCACACGGCGTCCCTCTTGAGCCTTCATAGGTGCTCAATCAGATCTTTCTGCAGTTGATGATGCACCTGTGGGTCTCGGATCTCCTGACGCATACTGAGATAGGCAGTCCAAGTTGCCGGTAGCTGGTGATCAACTTCGGCTAGAGGACCCTGCCTGTAGTATGGTTCAGTGTCAAACACTGGGTCTTCTTGCTCGCTCTCGATGATCATGTTGTGCAAGATGACACAGCAAGTCATAATCTCCCACATTTGATCTTTGGACCAGGTCTGAGCGGGGTACCGAACAACAGCGAATCGAGATTGAAGCACACCAAATGCCCACTCGACATCCTTCCTGCAAGCCTCCTGAACTTTCGCAAACCAGACGTTCTTGCCTCCTGCCGCAGGGTTTGAGATCGTCTTCACAAATGTCGATCATCTCGGATAGATGACATCTGCTAGGTAGTACCCCTTGTTGTATTGGTGCACATTGATCTCGAAGTTCACCGGAGGAGAATGGCCCTCAACGAGCTTGGCAAAAACAGGAGAGCACTGCAGCACGTTGATGTCATTGTGAGTTCCTGGCATACCAAAGAAGGAGTGCCAAATCCAGAGGTCCTGTGTGGCTACCGCCTCAAGCACCACACTGCAACCGCCTTTGACGCCTTTGTACATCCCCTGCCAACCAAATGGGCAATTCTTCCATTTCCAATGCATGCAGTCGATGCTTCCAAGCATCCCAGGAAATCCTCTTGCTGCATTCTGGGCTAGGATCCGAGCAGTGTCTTCCGCATTGGGTGTTCTCAAGTATTGTGGCCCAAACACTGCCACCACTACCCGACAAAACTTGTAGAAACACTCTATGCTGGTGGACTCGGCCATGCGCCCATAGTCGTCGAGTGAATCACTGGGAGCTCCATATGCAAGCATCCTCATCGCTGTCGTGCACTTCTGGATGGAGGTGAATCCAAGAGCGCCAGTGCAATCCATCTTGCACTTGAAATAGTTGTCGAACTCCCGGATGGAATTCACAATCCTGAGGAAGAACTTTCGGCTCATCCGATAACGGCGCCGAAATATTCTCTCGCCATGAAGTGGAGCATCGGCGAAGTAGTCGGAGTAGAGCATGCAGTAGCCTTGGAGACGATGCCGGTTCTTTGCTTTCATCCGCCCCGGCGCCGAGCCACCTCGCCGCGGCTTTTCATTGCTCGCCAGCAGCTGGACGAGGGCGGCGAGCACCATGAGATGCTCTTCTTCCTGGACGTCGGCCGCGGCTTCCTCCTCCAGCAGCACGGCGAGCTCTTCCTCCTCATCCGAGTCCATCGCGGAGGCAGGCAAAACGCCGAACACCTTGCGCTCGGTGGGCGTGTACCCGCCGTTAAACCGCGCCTCTGCGGCCGGAAACGGCGGCCGGAAACGCCCAGCTGCTGTGGGAGGGGCTGCCGCGGCGAAGCGCTGCTATTTTTCGGCGGGGAATGGCTATCTAGCGGAGTAGGGCGGCGGACGTCACCGGGATATAGCTAGTGGTGGCCGAGGGCGCGGGGGGTGCGAGGCGAGTCGGGGGAAAAAAACCTTGACTTTTCCGCTGTCGGTGTGGGCCAGGCGTGCTTTTCCCTAGCGCCGGAGCCCCCAACTGCTCCCCAGCGCGCCGGGTTCGGCCTGTGACCGCCGAGCGGAAAAAAGGTTCGAACCGACGATTTTCGGTGTCCTGAGGACGTGACTGGACCGTTTTTTTGGCGCCGGCGCCGAAAAAGTGGCCTGGGGGCCCTGTTGGAGGCGTAGCTGGAGATGCCCTTATCTCCGATGAACGTATAGATAAGCCACCAACCCATGCGCTCCCTCGATTCGTCGTTTTTCTTTGAGCCAATCGATCGATCCTATGTGGCACGTGCGAGTGAGCACCTTTGATGCATACGTTAATGTTTTGGATTTGCTGTGAGGCCGTCAAGCTATCACCGTTAAAAGGAGAGGGAAAAAAGTGTGAATCCTCCGAAAGGAGACAGGAAAAAGCAACGACTTTGTTCCTCTACAAAACTGAAAGAAGGTAACCTGTCCTAAAAAAAAGGAAATAAGTCTTTTCTTCCAAACTTCGGTGATGCCCATGCTGCAACTGTACTTGACGAGATCGAATTATTGCATTTTCCCTGTATCCAAAAAAAGTAGTATTGCTCGACGTTTCTCTTGCTTCTGCGTATTCTGACAATATTGCATACAGATGGTAGTGTGTCACACATGCTTATGCGTGTTTTAAGGAGTACGTGCACACAAATTAGAGCAATCTAATGCACGTAGCTCCCGCTTGCGCATGATTCAAAGAAGAGTTCGACCACTCTAGATCTTTAACATGTACTCACTCCTTCCCAAAACATAAGATACGCTTAACTTTGCACGATCTTTGATGCATGATTTGATCATTAGTACATACCAAAATACATGGATTGAACATGCATCAATAGTATCATCATCATATTTGTCTTGCAAAACAATTATATTTCACATGTCTTTATAATATTTTTGTAAAATAAACTAAGTGAAAACTATAGTCAAAGTTGTGCGACGAGGACCAAAAAGATCAATGTGCGCCTTATATTTTGAAAAGGAGGGAGTTGTATTTCCCTGCATTTCTGCAAGTTACTTTACCGCTGTGCGAAAACTCCCCTTCTACATACACACATATCAACAAAGAAATTTCCAAATGCCGAAAAATAGCATGTTCTAGAAGGGAACTCTAGCCCCCTCAAAAAAAAAAAAGAGAGAGAAGGGAACTCCAGCTTGAACCGACCGGGACAGTGCCATACGATGACAGCTCTAGTGAAGCAACTTGGGGATGAAGGTACGAGTTAAAACAATTGTTCAGACACCGACAGAAGAGCTAGAGAATATGAGCGTAAATTGCCATGTCAGCTACTGGATGAAGACAACGACACGTAGGTACGTATGGAAAGAGCCACGAAAGTTAGCTATGACTTAGCCTCGAAATCAAGCCAGGTCTTGACTTTACGTGCTCAACCCATGTGCCTCTGGCTATGTCAGCTAGGAGCTGGAGTAGCTACTTTGGCAGGCCTGTAATATATGGGGAAAAGGGAATTAAAGAATATAGTTAACTAATCACAAGCGCGTGTTGATATCCAAAGTCATCAAGCGGAGACCCTGGATCGAATCGGCCTGATTGTATTTGGGAGCTTTTGCTGATGATGCGACACGACGTCTGTGTTAAAATATACGCACCGGTCGCCCTCTATCCCTCTCGCGTTGCCGTGTTTCTCCTCCTGATTTTGGCTCCTTGCTGCTTGGATTTTGCTGCCCGCCGCGACTTGCCTACGCTGTCCGGGTGTCTTCTGTCGAGAGAGAGCTGGCGATGGATTGAGTTGAGGGGTGGGAGGCGTCGACCGTGGGTGGAAATCGTTTAAACAAAGTGAGAGGCTGCATCAAAATCAAGTGGCGCGCAACTTGCTGCGAGTTCTCATTTTCATTTGTGCTGTCTAGACGGCGAGGGGATTCGTGGCAGCAGGTATGGGGCCTCGTGGATTATGGACCGTTGATATACGCTAAGATTCGCCATCTTTCTATGTAGTTTTTGTAATATTTTTCATGACTAGTAATAATGTACGTGCAATGCACGTTTATATTAGGTAGAATATTAGTTACACGTTATATTGGGTAAGATATATCTGTTGCACGTTGGTATTTGGTAATATATCAATTACTTTTTCACAGGAATTTTAGGATATTAATTACATGACAGATTTCAAGGGACAACGTTGAGTCAAAACGTGTTTATAACCAATGACAATAATGGGTAATTAGAGCGTTAAATGTGTTTGGTGCTCAATATTGGAGCGATTTGAACCGCTAGATAACATGATTTGACAATGGAGATGGTTTGGATCTGCCCATTTGGGTCTTTTTATATTGGTATAGATATAGATAATACATCTCATTAATAAAATAAAGATTCAATTACGGGTGACGTAAAGATCGACATTGCACGACTAAAAAGTTAGGATAATCCTATCAAAAACAAACAACGCATGTCCCTCTCCACTAAGAAAAAGGAGATAGGTCATCTTTTCACCCGAGCTCAACACGGCTCCATCGCTGATCAGCAGCTTTACGGATCTCCAAAATAGTTTACTTGAAGCAAAACCATTATCGTTGAAAGAACCAGATTGGGGCAATATGTTTCCGGACACGCCATCGAACTCCAGAACTGACACCCCCGTATGACTATGACATCGGAGAAGGAAACCATAACTGCCAGCCTCCAACCAGGAACTCAGTACAAGATGCACCACCTTCCAGCTGTCACTTGCGTAGACAACTGTCTACGCGTACTCCCGGACGACAAAACCTCCCTGCTCCACCATGACATAACAGAAGGAGAGACACACCTGGTGGAGTCGCGCCACCGCCTCGCCGACACCATCCATGAACCCTAACGCCGCCGATCTGAAGGATTGGCAAACACATGATGACATCAACTCCGGGATGCCGCCATGATGAGCACCATCTGTGTGGGAGTGGAGTTGAGGCAGATTTATTCGCCCAGACGCCGCTCCCACCACCCCAACAGCGCACCACGACCTACAAATCCAAACTTTAACTACAAGCGGAGGAACAAGATCCTTCCACCCTCCTGCCACCTGAGCAGCAGCTGGAAGGAGAGGGGGCCAGCGCCCTGGTCGGTCGAGTTCGATGGAAGAAGATCCACCTCCGTAGTCGCCTGGCTCATGGCGGCGGCTAGGGTAGGGGAAAACGCTATCGTAGTAGTTTTGTATTTTCTTTCATATATTGGTGTCTATATATTTGTATACAGATCATAAAGCTAAGGTGCTATAATTATTTTTTGGGTATGTCATTGAAGGTACAAATATTTTGGTGAACAGTTCCTGCTACAAGTCTGGACTAAAAGGTTATACCTGTCACAAATGCGTTCAGTGTGTTCTTCTCTCTTTTCGTCTATTCCTCAACCACACTTTGCTTCTCCTCATAGAACTCTTGTGTTCTAGCAGCATTGTTGTACACGACAAGGGATCGACATAGTTCCTTTGCGAATCGCTCAGAGACGGCGACGACTGATTGACAGTGCAAGACATATTGCGTAAGATCATCTCGCACATGTTAATCTATGTTGTATTTTGTATCTTCTATGAATATTCTTGTTAGGAAAAGTTGTGTGTATAGTTGCTAATTATTCGATCTTTTATTCTTTTATCGGTTCCACTAGTTTTTGGCGTTTCAATAATTTAGATCTCTAGCTTCCTATCTTGTTTGTAAGAAGAAATTCCGGGCTTGATCTTAGATAAGCACACATAATCATGGTCGTCTAGGGGTGCAAATCTAGGAGTTTATTAAGTAGCCAAAAATAAAAGTTAGAAACTTGAGGAGTATGTCAATTACGAACAGTGGAACTTAAGTCATTATGTTAGTTAAGAAAAGTGAAACTTAAAGCACATGTACTGTCTTTTACCCTTAGACTAATTCGGATCACACAGTTACTAAATACTTCTACAATGAAAGTCTCAAATACTGATTATCATATAAAAAATAAAGAAAACGAGTGGGTTCATGTGTGATACCTAAGGCAGATTCAAAATCTTAAACCGGTGGTCATAGCATCCGCAAATCATATATAAAGGGTATTCAATATTTGTTTCACTTTTGAACATACAATATACTCCCTCCGATCCTTTCTAGTTTACATATAAGTTTTATGTGTAGTCAAAGTATCTCTACTTTGATCAATCTTACAGAAAAATGTATCAACATTCAACAACGCCTAATCAATATTGTTAGATTCGTACGTACTCCTAGATTGGTATTCAAACAGAAATGGTTTCCAATTTGTTTTCAACCACGTGAATGTGCTTGTTCTCGCGCATGCTCTTCCTACTAGGATTTCGCCATTTATAGCCAGTAGAATAGTAACTTTTTTTAAGCTCCCTGTACAATAGTACTAGTAGAGTACTGACAACATCTGTAGTAGAGTATGTGGTGCTCATAGTACTCCCTCCTTCCATTTATATATGGCCTAAGAGCAAGCCTAATAATGCTAGTCAGCAGGCTATAAGACTTGCCATGTCATTAAAATCCTACTTGAAGGAGTGAGAAGAGAGGAGAGAGAGTGAAGCGGGCATTTATTCTACAGCCCGGCTATAACACATAGATCAAGAAAAAATAGTATGCATGCAACTCTCTTTCAATCATATACCTTGCTCATGCAAATATTAAATGCTTAGAGCCAACCTAATAGCCATTCTAAGAGCCAACCTATTACTTAACCATGCAAAGATTAAATGCTTATATGAGTATTTTATGATGGCTCTAAGTGAGGTGGCATCTCTTTATAGCCAACAGCTGACAACATTATTAACCATTCTATAATGCGTTTTTCAAAACCGCCTTTGACTATTGACAAGATTAATAGTGCACGAGATGTATAATGTGAACATTATATCATTGGAAGCTCCTTTCAAATACGAATTTGACCGTATGCTTTGTGTAAGTTACGGATGTCGCTTCAAGCTACGTCGGTATTTCCCCAAAGAGGAAGGGATGATGCATCATAGCGGCGGTAGGTATTTCCCTCAGATATGAAACCAAGTTTATCGAACCAGTAGGAGAACCAAACAACACAATGAAAACAGCCCCTGCACACAGATAACAAATCCTCGCAACCCGACGTGTTAAAGGGGTTGTCAATCCCTTCCGGATACGACGCCTCAAGATAGGCAAACGAACATGAGATAAAATTGTAGTAGATTGATAGATCGAACGCCAAATAAAATAAATAAGAATAAATTGCAGCAAGATAATTTTTGTATTTTTGGTTTAATAGATCTGAAAATAAATGCAAAGGAAAGTAGATCGCAAAGGCAAATATATGAGAAAGAGACCCCGGGGGCCGTAGGTTTCACTAGTGGCTTCTCTCGAGAAAAATAGCAAACAGTGGGAGAACAAATTACTGTTGGTCAATTGATAGAACTTCAAATAATCATGACGATATCCAGGCAATGATCATTATATAGGCATCACGTCCAAGATTAGTAGACCGACTCCTGCCTGCATCTACTACTATTACTCCACACATCGACCGCTATCCAGCATGCATCTAGTGTATTAAGTTCATGGAGAAACGAAGTAATGCAATAAGAATGATGCCATGATGTAGACAAGATCTATCTATGTAGAGATAGACCCCATCGTTTTATCCTTAGTAGCAATGATACATACGTGTCAGTTCCCCTTCTGTCACTGGGATCAAGCACCGTAATATCGAACCCACTACAAAGCACCTCTTCCCATTGCAAGATAAATAGATCAAGTTGGCCAAACAAAACCCAAATATCGGAGAAGAAATATGAGGCTATAAGAAATCATGCATATAAGAGATCAAAGAAACTCAAATAATTTCCATGGATATAAAAAGATAGATCTGATCATAAACTCAAAGTTCATTGATCCCAACAAACACACCGCAAAAGAGTTACATCATATGGATCTCCAAGAGAACATTATATTGAGAATCAAGAGAGAGAGAGAGAGAGAGAGGAAGCCATCTAGCTACTAACTACAGACCCGAAGGTCTACAAAGAACTACTCACGCATCATCGGAGAGGCGCCAATGGAGGTGGTGAACCCCATCTGAGATGGTGTCTAGATTGGATCTGGTGGTTCTGGACTCTGCAACGGCTGGATCAATATTTCGTCGACTCCCATAGGGTTTTGGGAATATTGGTTTATTTATAGAGCAAAGAGGTGGTCTGGGGGGCACCCGAGGTGGGCACAACCCACCAGGGCGCGCTTGGGTCTCCTGGCGCGCCCTGCTGGGTTGTGCTCTCCTCGGAGCACCCCCAGGTGCAGCCAGGGCCCATTATGTTTCTTCTGGTCCAAAAAATATCTGTAAAGTTTCGTTGCATTTGGACTCCGTTTGATATTGATTTACTGAGATGTAAAAAACATGCAGAAAACAGCAACTGACACTTGGCACTATGTCAATAGGTTAGTACCAAATAATGATATAAAATGATTATAAAAGATCCAAGATTGATAATATAACAACATGGAATAATCAAAAATTATAGATACGTTGGAGACGTATCAGCATCCCCAAGCTTAACTCCTACTCGTCCTCGAGTATGGAAATGATAAAAACAGACTTTTTGATGTGGAATGCCGCCTAACATGTCATATCATATTCTTTCTTTATAGCATGGACATTTGGACTTTTATGTGATTCAAAGCAATAGTCTAGTTTTGACATGATAATTTAAATACTCAAGCAAATCAACAAGCAACCATGTCTTTCAAAATAGCAATGCTAAAATAAATTATCCCTATCCTATCATGCTCAACCATTGATCCATTCATGAAACACACTCACATATTAACTACACCCAATACTCAAGTATGATCATATTGCCTCCTAGTTGGTGCTTTTATAAGAGAAGATGGAGACTCAAATTCAAAAATAAAAAATGCATAAAATAAAAGAAAGGCCCTTCGCAGAGGGAAGTAGGGATTATATTTGTAGAGGTGCCAGAGCTCAAAGTGAAAAACTTAGAGATAAAAAAAATTGGGAGGTGTATCCATCCCACCAACGAAAACGACTTAGAGTTTCCAACACTTTCCATGCTAGATATATCATAGGCGGTTCCCAAACAGAAAATAAAGTTTATTCTTTTTTTCCACCATACTTTCCATGTCTAGCCGTGTCCACGGTTGCCCTCCATACCAACACTTCACAAGGAATTTATTATTTGATAACATAAAGTAAATTCATTTTTCATTTCGGGACCGGGAATCCCTAATACCTTTGCCTTACTCTCGTGCAATGACAAGTAAATAAACACTCATCGTGAGAATAACATATCTAGCATGGAAAATATTAGCCACCCCTCACCGCTCTGCGAGCGAAACGAACACACAAAAGAGAAGTTTATTTTGAAAATTAGAGATGGCACATGCTAATTTGCTTATAACGGCAAAAAAATACCGCATATAGGTAGATATAGTGGACTCGTGTGGCAAAACTGGTTTAAAGGATTTTGGATGCACAAGTAGAGATCATACTTAGTGCAAAATGAAGGATAGCAAAAGATTGAGAAGCGACCAACCAAGAAACGGATAATCTCATAAGCAAGCATTAAGCATAATTAACACTGAATAATGCACCACAAGTAGGATATAATTTCATTGCATTACTATTGACTTTCGTGCTTGCATAGGGAATCACAAACCTTAACACCAATATTTTTACTAAAGCATAATTACTCATCAACATAGCTCACATATCACATCATCATACCTCAAAACTATTACTGAGAATCAAGTTTATTTTGTCCAATGATCTTCATGAAAGTTTTTATTGTATCCTTCTTGGATATCTATCACTTTGGGACTAATTTTCATGTGTTGCTTTTCATAAGCTCAAACAAATATAAGTGAAGATCATGAGCATAATATTTCTTTCTTTCTCTCAAATTAATTTAAGTGAAACAAGAGAGAATTTCTTGAAAAATTTACTAACTCTCAAATAAATCTAAGTGAAGCAAGAGAGCATTTCTTCAAAAAAATACTAAAGCACACTGTGCTCAAAAAGATATAAGTGAAGCACTAGAGCAAGTCCATAGCTCATAAAATTTTAAGTGAAGCAAAGTGAGCAATTATAATAAGTCATGGCATAATTTTGGCTCTCTCAAATAGATGTGTCCAGCAAGGGATCAAGACTTAAAACACAAAATAAAACAAGCAAAGACTCATATCATACAAGACGCTCCAAGCAAAACACATAGTATGTAACGAATAAAAATATAGCTTCGAGTAAATACCGATGGTCCTTAGAAGAAAGAGGGGATGCCACTCAGGGGCATCCCCAAGCTTAGTTGGTTGCTCATTTTTGGATAATAGCTTGGGATGCCGGGGCATCCCCAAGCTTAGGCTCTTCTTACTCCTTATTCCTTCATCCATCATAAGATAACCCAAAACTTGAAAACTTCAATCACACAAAACTCAACAAAACCTTCGTGAGATCCGTTAGTATAAGAAAAGAAATCACTACTATAAGTGATGTATCAAACCAATTCATATTTTATTATTGCATTATATCTACTGCATTCCAACTTTTCTATGGCAAAAACTCATCAAAGAAAACTGTTGGGGGTATAACTACTGAGTATAAACCGCCCAGGAGGGGCCGGGTTATACCCATAAGGAGTTATCCATATTGAAGCCCATGAAGACAAGGAGCATGGTGCTTTATTATAGAGATCTAAAGGGCCAGGGCCCAAAGGAGGATTAGGGCCCATAGACATAAACCGCCATATGGTGTGTAACTTGTGTTGTAAGATAGGAAAGGGTAGAAACCGAGCCGGACACATTTATGAGCCGGCCGGGATTCTGTAAACCGCCGGGCGTCAACCTGTGTATATAAAGGGACGATCCGGCGGCGGTTCAAGGACAAGAAACAACAACTCGAGAACCAGGCAAAGCGTATTCGCTCCCTGGTCATCGAAATCCTAGCAATCCCATCACAACTGGAGTAGGCTTTTACCTTCACCGCAAGGGGCTGAACTGTTGGGTAACGTAGTAATTTCAAAAAAAAATCCTACGCACAAGCAAGACCATGTGATGCATAGCAACGAGAGGGGGGAGTGTGATCTACATACCTAGTAGATCGACAACAGAAGCGTTTGGTTGATGTAGTCGTACGTCTTCACGGCCCGACCGATCAAGCATCGAAACTACGGCACCTCCGAGTTTTAGCACACGTTCAGCTCGATGACGATCCCCGGACTCCGATCCAGCAAAGTGTCAGGGAAGAGTTCCGTCAGCACGACGGCGTGGTGATGATCTTGATGTACTATTGCAGCAGGGCTTCGCCTAAACTCCGCTACAATATTATCGAGGACTATGGTGGCTGGGGGCGCCGCACACGGCTAAGGAAAAGATCATGTGGATCAACTTGTGTGTCTCTGGGGTGCCCCTGCCTCCGTATATAAAGGACTAAAGGGGGGAGGCTGGCCGGCCAAGGAGGGCGCGCCAGGAGAGTCCTACTCCCTCTGGGAGTAGGATTCCCCCCCCCCCCCAATCCTAGTTGGAATAGGATTCACGGAGGGGGGAAAAGAGAGAGAGGGGCCGACCCCCTCTCCTTATCCTATTCGGACCAAGGGAGGGGAGGGGCACGTGGCCCATGAGGGGCTGCCTCTTCTCTTTTCCACTAAGGCCCATCATGGCCCATATAGCTCCCGGGGGGTTCCGGTAACCTCCCGGTACTCCGGTAAAATCCCGATTTCACCCGGAACACTTCCGATATCCAAACATAGGCTTCCAATATATCAATCTTTATGTCTCGACCATTTCGAGACTCCTCGTCATGTCCTTGATCACATTCGGGACTCCGAACAACCTTCGGTACATCAAAATGCATAAACTCATAATATAACTGTCATCGTAACCTTAAGCGTGCAGACCCTACGGGTTCGAGAACAATGTAGACATGACCGAGACACGTCTCTGGTCAATAACCAATAGCGGGACCTGGATGCCCATATTGGCTCCTACATATTCTATGAAGATCTTTATCGGTCAGACCGCATAACAACATACGTCGTTCCCTTTGTCATCGGTATGTTACTTGCCCGAGATTCGATCGTCGGTATTCCAATACCTAGTTCAATCTCGTTGCCGGCAAGTCTCTTGTTCTATAATACATCATCCCACAACTAACTCATTAGTTGCAATACTTGCAAGGCTTAAGTGATGTGCATTACCGAGAGGGCCCAGATATACCTCTCCGACAATCGAAGTGACAAAACCTAATCTCGAAATACGCCAACCCAACATGTACCTTTGGAGACACCTATAGTACTCCTTTATAATCACCCAGTTACGTTGTGACGTTTGGTAGCACCCAAAGTGTTCCTCTGGTAAACGGGAGTTGCATAATCTCATAGTTATAGGAACATGTATAAGTCATGAAGAAAGCAATAGCAACATACTAAACGATCGGGTGCTAAGCTAATGGAATGGGTCATGTCAATCAGATCATTCACTTAATGATGTGATCCCGTTAATCAAATAACAACTCATTGTTCATGGTTAGGAAACATAACCATCTTTGATTAACGAGCTAGTCAAGTAGAGGCATACTAGTGACACTTTGTTTGTCTATGTATTCACACATGTATTATGTTTCCGGTTAATACAATTTTAGCATGAATAATAAACATTCATCATGATATAAGGAAATAAATAATAACTTTATTATTGCCTCTAGGGCATATTTCCTTCAGTCTCCCACTTGCACTAGAGTCAATAATCTAGATTACACAGTAATGATTCTCACACCCATGGAGCCTTGGTGCTGATCATGTTTTGCTCGTGGAAGAGGCTTAGTCAACGGGTCTGCAACATTCAGATCCGTATGTATCTTGCAAATCTCTATGTCTCCCACCTGGACTAGATCCTGGATGGATTTGAAGCGTCTCTTGATGTGCTTGGTTCTCTTGTGAAATCTGGATTCCTTTGCCAAGGCAATTGCACCAGTACTGTCACAAAAGATTTTCATTGGACCCGATGCACTAGGTATGACACCTAGATCGGATATGAACTCCTTCATCCAGACTCCTTCATTTGCTGCTTCCGAAGCAGCTATGTACTCCGCTTCACATGTAGATCCCGTTACAATGCTTTGTTTAGTACTGCACCAACTTACAGCCCCACCGTTTAATGTAAACACGTATCCGGTTTGTGATTTAGAATCGTCCGGATCAGTGTCAAAGCTTGCATCAACGTAACCTTTTACGATGAGCTCTTTGTCACCTCCATATACGAGAAGCATATCCTTAGTCCTTTTCAGGTATTTCAGGATGTTCTTGACCGCTGTCCAGTGATCCACTCCTGGATTACTTTGGTACCTCCCTGCTAGACTTATAGCAAGGCACACATCAGGTCTGGTACACAGCATTGCATACATGATAGATCCTATGGCTGATGCATAGGGAACATCTTTCATATTCTCTCTATCTTCTGCAGTGGTCGGGAATTGAGTCTTACTCAACTTCACACCTTGTAACACAGGTAAGAACCCTTTCTTTGCTTGATCCATTTTGAACTTCTTCAAAACTTTGTCAAGGTATGTGGTTTGTGAAAGTCCAATTAAGCGTCTTGATCTATCTCTATAGATCTTAATGCCTAATATGTAAGCAGCTTCACCGAGGTCTATAGAGACAGATCAAGACGCTTACATATTAGGCATTAAGATCTATAGAGACATATTAGGCATTAAGATCTATAGAGACAGATCAAGACGCTTAATTGGACTTTCACAAAGCACATACCTTGACAAAATTTTGAAGAAATTCAAAATGGATCAAGCAAAGAAAGGGTTCTTGCCTGTGTTACAAGGTGTGAAATTGAGTAAGACTCAATGCCCGACCACTGCAGAAGATAGAGAGAATATGAAAGATGTTCCCTATGCATCAGCCATAGGCTCTATCATGTATGCAATGTTGTGTACCAGACCTGATGTGTGCCTTGCTATAAGTTTAGCAGGGAGGTACCAAAGTAATCCAGGAATGGATCACTGGACAGCGGTCAAGAACATCCTGAAATACCTGAAAAGGACTAAGGATATGTTTCTCGTATATGGAAGTGACAAAGAGCTCATCGTAAAAGGTTACGTTGATGCAAGCTTTGACACTGATCCGGACGATTCTAAATCGCAAACCGGATACGTGTTTACATTAAACGGTGGAGCTGTCAGTTGGTGCAGTTCTAAACAAAGCGTCGTAGCGGGATCTACATGTGAAGCGGAATACATAGCTGCTTCGGAAGCAGCAAATGAAGGAGTCTGGATGAAGGAGTTCATATCCGATCTAGGTGTCATACCTAGTGCATCGGGTCCAATGAAAATCTTTTGTGACAATACTCGTGCAATTGCCTTGGCAAAGGAATCCAGATTTCACAAAAGGACCAAACACATCAAGAGACGCTTCAACTCCATCCGGGATCTAGTCCAGGTGGGAGACATAGAGATTTGCAAGATACATACGGATCTGAATATTGCAGACCCGTTGACTAAGCCTCTTCCACGAGCAAAACATGATCAGCACCAAAGCTCCATGGGTGTTAGATTCATTACAGTGTAATCTAGATTATTGACTCTAGTGCAAGTGGGAGACTGAAGGAAATATGCCCTAGAGGCAATAATAAAGTTATTATTTATTTCCTTATAATCATGATAAATGTTTATTATTCATGCTAGAATTGTATTTTCCGGAAACATAATACATGTGTGAATACATAGACAAACAGAGTGTCACTAGTATGCCTCTACTTGACTAGCTCGTTAATCAAAGATGGTTATGTTTCCTAACCACGAACAATGAGTTGTTATTTGATTAACGAGGTCACATCATTAGTAGAATGATCTGATTGACATGACCCATTCCATTAGCTTAGCACCTGATCGTTTAGTATGTTGCTATTGCTTTCTTCATGACTTATACATGTTCCTACGACTATGAGATTATGCAACTCCCGTTTACCGGAGGAACACTTTGGGTACTACCAAACGTCACAACGTAAATGGGTGATTATAAAGGAGTACTACAGGTGTCTCCAATGGTCGATGTTGGGTTGGCGTATTTCGAGATTAGGATTTGTCACTCCGATTGTCGGAGAGGTATCTCTGGGCCCTCTCGGTAATACACATCACATAAGCCTTGCAAGCATTACAACTAATATGTTAGTTGTGAGATGATGTATTACGGAACGAGTAAAGAGACTTGCCGTTAACGAGATTGAACTAGGTATTGGATACCAACGATCGAATCTCGGGCAAGTAACATACCGATGACAAAGGGAACAACGTATGTTGTTGTGCGGTCTGACCGATAAAAATCTTCGTAGAATATGTAGGAGCCAATATGGGCATCCAGGTCCCGCTATTGGTTATTGACCAGAGACATGTCTCGGTCATGTCTACATTGTTCTCGAACCCGTAGGGTCCGCACGCTTAAGGTTACGATGACAGTTATATTATGAGTTTATGCATTTTGATGTACCGAAGGTTGTTCGGAGTCCCGGATGTGATCACGGACATGACGAGGAGTCTCGAGATGGTCGAGACGTAAAGATTGATATATTGGAAGCCTATGTTTGGACATCGGAAGTGTTCCGGGTGAAATCGGGATTTTACCGGGTTACCGGGAGGTTACCGGAACCCCCCGGGAGCCATATGGGCCATCATGGGCCTTAGTGGAAAGGAGAAAGGGGCAGCCCAAGGTGGCTGCGCCTCTTTCCCCTCCCCTAGTCCTATTAGGACTAGGAGAAGGTGGCCGGCCCCCCTCTCTCCCTTCCCCTCCGAGGAATCCTAGTTGGACTAGGATTGGGGGGAGGAATCCTACTCCCAGAGGGAGTAGGACTCTCCTGCGCCTCCCTCTTTGGCCGGCCAGCCTCCCCTCCTCTCCTCCTTTATATACGGAGGCAGGGGCACCTCTAAACACACAAGTTGACACAAGTTGATCCACGTGATCGATTCCTTAGCCGTGTGCGGTGCCCCCTGCCACCATATTCCTCGATAATACTGTAGCAGAGTTTAGGCGAAGCCCTGCTGCTGTAGTTCATCAAGATCGTCACCACGCCGTCGTGCTGACGAAACTCTTCCCCGACACTTTGCTGGATCGGAGTCCGGGGATCGTCATCGAGCTGAACGTGTGCTCGAACTCGGAGGTGCCGTAGTTTCGGTGCTTGATCGGTTGGATCGTGAAGACGTACGACTACTTCCTCTACGTCGTGTCATTGCTTCCGCAGTCGGTCTGCGTTGGGTACGTAGACAACACTCTCCTCTCGTTGCTATGCATCACATGATCCTGTGTGCGCGTAGGAAAATTTTTGAAATTACTACGAAACCCAACATCGCGGAGGGGGGAAAAGAGAGAGAGGGGCCAGCCCCCTCTCCTTGTCCTATTCGGACCAAGGGAGGGGAGGGGCGCGCGGCCCATGAGGGGCTGCCTCTTCTCTTTTCCACTAAGGCCCATCATGGCCCATATAGCTCCCGGGGGGTTCCGGTAACCTCCCGGTACTCCGGTAAAATCCCGATTTCACCCGGAACACTTCCGATTCCAAACATAGGCTTCCAATATATCAATATTTATGTCTCGACCATTTCGAGACTCCTCGTCATGTCCGTGATCACATCCGGGACTCTGAACAACCTTCGGTACATCAAAATGCATAAACTCATAATATAACTGTCATCGTAACCTTAAGCGTGCGGACCCTACGGGTTCGAGAACAATGTAGACATGACCGAGACACGTCTCCGGTCAATAACCAATAGCGGGACCTGGATGCCCATATTGGCTCCTACATATTCTACGAATATCTTTATCGGTCAGACCGCATAACAACATACGTCGTTCCCTTTGTCATCGATATGTTACTTGCCCGAGATTCGATCGTCGGTATTCCAATACCTAGTTCAATCTCGTTGCCGGCAAGTCTCTTTACTCATTCTGTAATACATCATCCCGCAAGTAACTCATTAGTTGCAATGCTTGCAAGGCTTAAGTGATGTGCATTACCGAGAGGGCCCAGAGATACCTCTCCGACAATCGGAGTGACAAAACCTAATCTCGAAATACGCCAACCCAACATGTACCTTTGGAGACACCTGTAGTACTCCTTTATAATCACCCAGTTACGTTGTGACGTTTGGTAGCACCCAAAGCGTTCCTCCGGTAAACGGGAGTTGCATAATCTCATAGTTATAGGAACATGTATAAGTCATGAAGAAAGCAATAGCAACATACTAAACGATCGGGTGCTAAGCTAATGGAATGGGTCATGTCAATCAGATCATTCACTTAATGATGTGATCCCGTTAATCAAATAACAACTCATTGTTCATGGTTAGGAAACATAACCATCTTTGATTAACGAGCTAGTCAAGTAGAGGCATACTAGTGACACTTTGTTTGTCTATGTATTCACACATGTATTATGTTTCCAGTTAATACAATTTTAGCATGAATAATAAACATTTATCATGATATAAGGAAATAAATAATAACTTTATTATTGCCTCTAGGGCATATTTCCTTCATGAACCAGTATAAACTCCTTGCGTCCTTTATCCGCTTTAACCCCTTTAAGCTAACTACTTTGCGATGGCTCCATGACCAAGTCCTCACACTAGGACATCTGCAGTGACAATTCCACGACAGTTGGCGCCCATCGTGGGGCTATCACACAATGGTTTCAAGTTATTAGAGGGAAGCTTCAAAGGGCTCAAGGGATACGTTGTGGGCCGGATGACCAAGAGTCGTCGCGGCAAGCTCTACATCGACGATGCAGGCTGGGGCCCCGAGGCCAGTTCAATTGAGTATGGATATCGGGTACCCTTCGGCGATATTCACATTTTCATTGGCAAGATCAGTGAACCGGGCCCTGAGCCGGACATCTGCACCGACATCGTCGAAACGGCTCAGCGTGCAAGATCCGCCCGGGTTCAGCCTGCCATGAAGTGTGCCTTCGTGGGAGTCATCCACGGAGCGGGGTCTGAGGATAGACCGGCATCTGGTGGTGAAACCGTTGTCTATTCTGATGACGAGCCGTCCACCGGAGAGACCGAGTCATTGTATCAACTGCAAGATGGCCGGTTTGGGGGCAGTTTCGATGGCGACAGTATTCCGAACCCCTTCGATCCGCCGAGCCGAGTTGCGATCTTCATGGCCAGTACACTGTCAACGCAGCATTCTTCAATCGCAGCAGCAATGATCTCCGGTTCAGCAACAACAACAACAGCTAGGGCAGGAGGCCCTGCGCAATCACCGGCTCAGGTTTTGTCTGATTTATTCGATGCTTTGGCAACACTGATGGCAACTAAAGTTAACCCGGTGAATCAGGATCAGCATAACGCAGAAGTCGCGAAGGTGAAGGATCAGATAGCTCAAGCCAAAGCAGACCTGGCAGCCGAGAACACCAGGATGGCTGCGGAGCGGGCCGAGTTGGATGCACAGGTTTATCGGCTTCTATTGGATCAGAACGCATCAAATGATGTAATAAGGAGAAGGTACCGGTCCCACCTGCCTCCGGTTTATGAGCCAATGAATCTCTTTAATACACGAGGGGCAGGAACCAGTAACCGGCCAGTGGTAAACTGGGTAGAAACACCTGGA
>NC_041382.1:532070535-532096641 GCF_002162155.2 Triticum dicoccoides | reverse complement strand
AATGGACCCGCCTCGTCTGAATACCCAGCCACAGCACGTGTCAACGCCTCTGGGTCATTACTCCAACCCCTTGGATAACATAGTGGCCACTGCTTCACGATTAGCGGCCCTCCCGGTCGAAGGCGAGTCCCCTGTATCGATTGAGACACGACGAGCCAGGGAACTTCTTCAGACAGCTTTGACTCAGGAGTTGGCTTATTCGTACATTCGCAAGAGGATTCATCCCCCCCCCCCCGACCAAGCCAGAGTTGGAGTAGGCATATTGATGAACCGGCTGTGTCAAGCAGTGCGCGGAACCGTAACCCACCTCGAGAGCATAACCCAGCGGGCGGCGGTGCTAATGCTCAGGACGTGGTGGATCACGATAGAGCATGACGAGAAGCCGAGTTAGCAGCGCAACATGCGGCCCGTCAGCTTACTCCGGTCCGTCCAACTACTTCGATGGAACCAGGTGTTGCTTTCAACTCTTGGGGGGTGCCGTGTCTCACCCCGACTTTACGTAATGTGCGACTACCCAAGGATTTCAAAGGTCCTCGTAAGGTGCCCAATTACACTGCCGATTTACCCCCCGAGTCATGGGTTGAGAACTATGAGATGGCGATGGAGATGCTGGATGTAGATGACGCGGCATGTGCTAAATACTTCACTATGATGTTGGAAGGAACATCTCGTACTTGGCTAAAAAGTTTACCAGCTAACTCCATTGGATCCTGGGCCGAGTTAAAGGCCCGGTTTATCCAGAATTTCAAGGATACATGCAAGCAGCTCATGTCAATTGTGGACTTAGCTGCCCGTGTCCAAGAAGAAGGTGAATCAATAACCCACTGGGTGCGTCGGGTCTCAGCAATTCTGCATTCATCAGACCGCATCAATGCTGATACAGCAGTTTTGACATTGGAAGGCAATTGCCGGTTCGTGCCTCTGAAGCTGAAGTTAGGACGACTCAAGCATCACTGCGGTGACATGGGGACACTTATGGCAACTCTGGTTAAGTATGCCGACTCTGATAGTACCAAGGATCCCGAGTCTGACGATGAAAAGCAGGGGAAGGGAAAAAAGAGTAGCAACACTAAAGGGCAACAACATAACCTAGCGGGCCATGGAAACAACGGTACGCGTAAAATGGACAGTAGTTTGGATTTTCTGACTAACACCAACACGCAGAATAATGGTCAGCATCGTAAGGGTAAACCGCCCCCACTAAGTGGAGGATCAGGTATTAATCTTGAGTACCTGTTAAATCAGCTTTTCCCAAGACACGGGATGCAAGAAAGGCCAGCTACGCACCTCTGGAAGGATTGCTTTATTATGAGGGAGTTCAAAAACTCAAATCTTTTCCAAGATGGTCATGGACCGGGTGGCGGTTCGGGACCCGGTTCTCATGGGCCGGGTTACGGTGGAGGCAGTTCTGGTTCAGGACTTCAAGGAAATCAAGGCAATCATGGCAACTAAGAGGGTTATAGCCAACAACACTCTCAGGGGAGTCAACGACAGCAACAATCGGGTTATCAGAGCAACCCGGAGCAGTTGAATAGTGGGAAATATCATGTTTTCACCACTAGCCTGTGCAGGCGCGATCAGAAGCTTCATAAGAGGGCAGTAAACTCTGTTGAACCGGCAGTGCCCCGTTACTTGTGCTGGTCTGAACAGCCCATTGTGTGGAGTCGAGAGGATCACCCGCCCCGGGTTGATAATCCGGGTCATCTGGCATTGGTGGTGGTGCCTCAGGTTGGAGGATATAAGTTCACCAAGGTGCTCATGGATGGAGGGAGCAGTATCAATATCCTTTATTATGAAACCTTCCGTCGCATGGGGTTGACAGATAAAAATCTTAAATCGTCGAACAAAGTTTTCCATGGTGTGGTACCTGGTAAATCGGCGTATGCAGTTGGTAAGATAGCTCTGGAGGTTGCTTTTGGAGATGATCATGATTCAAGATCAGAGAAATTGGCTTTTGAAGTGGTGAAAATCAAGAGCCCATATCATGCCCTGTTTGGACGACCGACTTATGCTAAGTTCATGGCAGGGCCCTCTTATGTTTATCTGCAGCTCAAGATTCCGGGTCATAAGGGGACCATCATGGTACATGGGAGCCGTAAGATTGCTTTGGAATGTGAAGAAAGTGATGCGGCCTATGCTGAGTCGGTTTGTGCAATAGAGGAGTTGAAGTTCTACAAGGACAATGTTGATCCGGCAGATATGACTTTTTTGAAAAAGCCAACTACAGAGCATGATCCATCCTTGAAGTTTAAATCGGCTGATGAGACTAAGCTGGTTGACTTTGTTCCCGGCGATTTATCCAAGCAGTTTAGCATTAGCGCTAACCTGGATCCGAAATAGGAAAGCACGCTCATCGAGTTCATCCGTGAGAACCGGGACATCTTTGCATGGAAACCTTTTGACATGCCAGGTGTACCGAGGGAACTCGCTGAGCACACTCTTAATATCGATCCCAAGTTTAAACCGGTCAAGCAATTTCTCCGCCGTTTCAATGAAGAAAGGCGCAAGGCTATTGGTGAGGAGGTAGCCAAGCTCTTGGCGGTTGGGTTTATCATTGAAGTATTTCATCCTGAGTGGTTGGCTAACCCGGTGCTAGTTCTTAAGAAGAACGACACTTGGCATATGTGTGTGGATTACACAGATTTGAACAAAGCTTGTCCAGCTGATCCCTTTGCTCTCCCTCGTATTGATCAAATTATTGATGCTATGGCGGGTTGTGAGCGTTTGAGTTTTTTGGATGCTTATTCTGGTTATCATCAGATCAAAATGGCAGTTAAGGACCAGGAGAAGGCAACTTTTATAACTCCCTTTGGAGCCTTCTGCTATGTATCTATGCCCTTTGTGCTTAAGAGTGCCCAGGCGACTTATCAGCATTGTGTGCAGAATTTTCTTCATAATCAGATTGGGCGTAATGTTCATGCTTGTGTGGATGATATTGTGGTGAAGTCCAGAAAGGAGGAGACATTAATAGATGATTTGAAGGAAACTTTTGATAATCTCCGGGTCTAGAAGATGATGCTTAACCTGGCCAAGTGTGTTTTTGGTGTACCGGCAGGCAAACTCTTGGGTTTTCTGGTGTCTAACAGGGGCATTGAAGCTAATCCAGAAAAGATCAAAGCTATTACGTCTCTGGCTAAACCGGCGTGTATTAATGATGTTCAGTGTCTGGCGGGTTGTATTGCGGTGTTGAGCCGGTTTATCAGCCGGTTGGGAGAGAAAGCTATCCCCCTATATCAGATGATGAAAAAGACAGATAATTTTGTCTGGAGTGATGCTGCTAATGCGGCGTTTGAGGACTTGAAGAAATAGTTAGCTGAGCCACCTGTCTTTGCTGCTCCGGTCGATAAAGAGCCGCTGTTATTATATGTGGCAGCCAATGCCCGGGCTGTCAGTGTGGCCATTGTGGTAGAACGTAAAGAAGCTGGCAAGGAGTATCCAGTTCAATGACCGGTTTATTATATTAGTGAGGTACTTATTGAGTCTAAGCAGAGGTACCCACATTGGCAGAAGCTGGTGTATGGAGTTTTTATGGAAAGCCAGAAGCTCAAGCAGTATTTTCAAGGTCATCCCATCACTGTGGTTAGTTCTGCCCCTTTGGGAGATATAATCCAAAATAGGGAAGCAACTGGCCGGGTTGCCAAATGGGCCATTGAGCTTGGACCTCATGGATTAAAGTATATGCCTCGCACGACAATCAAGTCCCAAGCGCTTGTGGATTTCATCAATGACTGGATATAATTACACGTGTCGGAAGAAAAGCTAGATAACACTTATTGGACTATTCATTTTGATGGGTCCAGGCAATTGGAGGGCTCGGGGGCTAGAGTCGTGTTAACTTCCCCACCAGGTGATAAGTTTTGTTTTGTTCTCTGTTTAATGTTCCCTTGCACTAACAATGCAACTGAATGTGATGCCTTACTTCACGGTCTTCGAATGGCTAAGGAGATGAATTTAAGCCGGGTTAAGTGCTTTGGTGACTCGGACCTGGTGGCTCAACAAGTGTCTGGTACTTGGGATTCCAAAGACCCACTCATGGCAGCATATCGCCGAGAGGTGGATATTGTTGCTGGTCACTTCAAAGGTTATCAGGTTGATCATGTGGACCGGCGAAATAACGAAGCGGCGGATGCTTTGAGCCGTTTGGGTTCCCAGTGTAAACCGGTGCCACCTAATGTTTTTCTGGATGTTTTGCATAACCCGTTGGTCAAACTACCTACAGAGGAGGATTTGGTTGTTCCTGATCCGCAGGCTCAGTTGGTGGCAGCTCTTCACGTTATCCCAGATTGGACAGTCCCATATTTGGCATATATGAACCGGGGCGAGTTACCGAAGGATGAAACTTTGGCCAGGCAGATAATCCGACGATCCAAGTCAATGACCATTATCAACGGAGAATTGCATCATTGCAGCGTGAAAGTGTGTTATATCAACTAGAGGGGGGGGGTGAATAGGCGATTTTTATGAAAGTCTTCAGAACATAGAAGTTTTGAAGACAACCGATAAAATTAAACCTATTATCATGCAGCGGAAGGTAGACTACACTAGGCAAACCATAGTCAAGTATTCAATGAAGTGAAAGCACAAAGACTAATAGCAGCTAGGTAGTAAGGATCAGGTAGGAAGATATTATGAAGCCAAACAGAACACGCAGTCACTCACTGAAGACAAATGATAGTGCAAACATACAATGACTTCACAAGGAGTAACAGTAAGTAAAGGAAGTGAAGATGAAACCAGTGACTCGTTGAAGACAATGATTTGTTGGACCAGTTCCAGTTGCTATGACAACTGTACGTCTGGTTGGAGCGGCTAGGTATTTAAACCTTAGGACACACAGTCCCGGACACCCAGTCCTGAACACGCAGCTCAGGACAACCAGTCCTCACCGTATTCTCCTTGAGCTAAGGTCACATAGACCTCGCCCAATCACTCTGGTAAGTCTTCAAGGTAGACTCCCAAACCTTCACAGACTTCGTTCACCGGCAATCCACAATGTCTCTTGGATGCTCAGAACGCGACGCCTAACCGGCTGGAGGATGCACAGTCCTCAAGTGTAATAAGTCTTCAGATCACACAGACAAGAAGACTTAAGTGATGCCCAATTCTCTCTGGCTCTGGTGGTTAGGGCTTTATCCTCGCAAGGAATTCTCTCTCAAAGGCTTCGAGGTGGGTTGCTCTCAAACGACAAAAGCCGTACTTTCAATCTGAGCAGCCAACCATTTATGGTTGTAGGGGGTGGGCTATTTATAGCCACTTGGCAACCCGACCTGATTTGTCCGAAATGACCCTGGGTCACTAAGGAACTGGCACGTGTTCCAATGGTCAGATTTCAAACTCACACGGGAACTTTACTTGGGCTACAAGCAAAGCTGACTTGTCCGACTCTAGACAAGATTCGCTCTCATAGTCTTCACTCGAAGACATAGGTTTTTGGTTTAGGCATCACTTCAGTCATTCTGACTGGTTCTCTTGGACCCCACTTAACAGTACGGTGGTTCCTATGACTCAATACAAAAGAAAAAGAACTACGAAAGATCTAAGTCTTCGAGCTCCATAGGCTTCATATAGTGTCTTCTCTTGTCATAGTCTTCAATGTGAATATCTTCATATACCACCTTTGACTTCAATGTCTTCATACATTTTTAGGGGTCATCTCTGGTAGTAAAACCGAATCAATGAGGGACTTCTACCTGTGTTATCCTGCAATTCTCACAAACACATTAGTCCCTCAACTAGGTTTGTCGTCAATACTCCAAAACCAACTAGGGGTGGCACTAGATGCACTTACAATCTCCCCCTTTTTGGTGATTGATGACAAACTAGTTGAAGTTTTCAACGGGGAATATAATCTGTGTTATTGTAAAGGATAAGGAATTGTCTTCATAAGTTGCAAGGGCTCCCCCTGAATATGTGCATATAAGTTCATTTGCTTTTGGAATGCAAATGCACATGGCAGGTTGTACTTGTGGAGATCCACTTCAACTTATGATGACAATCCACTATGCATGTGAAAGTATATGAAGATAATGACATGCATAATGGAAAATGGACGTCTGCAGAATGAGCTAAGTGCGGAATTTATCGTCGCACATGCGGAATTTATCTTCGCAAAACAAGGTGGCAAATAAGTAGCAGACGACCATCTAGTTTAAGTGTTACAACTCATAAGAACCAAATGTAGCAAAAACGAGAGTTGTAAGCACGAAGCAAAATATAAGGCACCCACCCATATGGACCCGCTTGAAGACTATCAATCTCATATGCTTCTCCCCCTTTTGTCAGTAATGACCAAAAAGGTTTGAAGACATAGAGCCTCTACTTGTTCCCATGAGGAGTAGGTGAAGTAGCAGGGTTGTTGGTGTTGTTTGGCGGTCCAGAAGAGCTTGGAGGTGCTGAAGGAGGTGGCGGTGAAGTAGCATCGTCTTCTTCCTCAATAATTCTGGCAGTCACTGTGGCAGCAGAGGAAGAGAACTCAGAGTCTTCAAGGGATGGAGTTCCTAGCAGCACAACCCTTTAAGGAGGTGTGGAGTCAAACTTGAATCTCTCAGTGAAGCCATCCTCTTAAAGATCAACTTCAGAAGACATCATCATGAGCCCTTTCCATGTGCGGCGACAGGTTTCATGGGCAACAAAAGCATTCTTGGTGGCAAGATTTCGAGTGCGATTAACATCCACCAAGAGGCTTTTCATCTAACGCTTCAGCCAGTCATGATGCCTATCCTGTTTCTGATGTAGAGCCACAAGAAGCTCTCGGTCGTTGAGAACACGAGTGCGCTTCTTGGGTCTTGGAGCAGTGGCACTGCCAGTGGCTTGAGTGGAAGCAAGGTGTAGTGCACCTGTAGTGCCAGCCAAAGAATACACCTGAGAAACTGCTTCAACGCCTTCAACGTTCTGAGTAAAACTCTGATGTTCTACATTCTGAAGACTTAGAGAATGCTTGGCAGGCTCAGAATAAATGGCTTCAGTAGACATGTCCACGTCAGGCAAGAAGATCCGATGGTTGTGGGCTGAGGGCTGATACGAGATGGCGGAGTGTAGCTTGATCAGCCGCATGACCCAAGGGGCGTAGAACTTCAAACCAAACAGATCAATGCCTGATGCAGCAAGTTGGCGTATGAAGAAGTCCTGTGCATTGAAGCATTTGCCATGAAGTATATAGAAGACCAAAGTCTTCATTGCACCCTGAAGCTTGGCATTTGGAGAGTGCCCTTTGATAGGCCAGAGAGTTCGCCTGATGATGTGATAGATGGTTCTTGGCAGGTACTCAAGGTCTTCAACGAAGAACTCTGTGGGATAAGCAGCATATTGGGGCAATGGCTTCATCATGCTGAGCATCTGACTCATATCAGGTTCTGGTCGCTGAAAGATGCTCTCAATAGCTTTAGCATGCAGCTGATAGCCTTGCTCGAAGAGATCGCCAGGAGTGGGCAAGCCAGTGAGCTCAATGATGTCAAATGCATTGGCTTCATGATGAACGTTGCCAGTCATCCACTCCAGGACCCAAGTCTTCGGATCTCTGCTGTCCCCTCTGATGTGAAGTGTGGCATAGAATTGAAGCAGCAGCTCTTCATTCCAATGCTCTTCGTCAGTAATGAACGGCAGCAATCCAACTTCCTTGAAGCAATCTAAAGCTTCTTCCAGACAGGGCAGACCAGCTATAGCTTCAACGTCAAGGTGGTTGTGTGGGAAGATGCGACCTTGGTTGTAAAGAATGCAAGAGTAATAGCTTCGCTGAGGATAGCTCCAGAACCGATCAGATGATATCCTTTCCCTTGAGTAGGGGTTCCTGGAGCTATTGAAGAACGTGTTGTCTGCCCTGAAGCCATTGATGTTGAAGGAGCCAAGTGCTGATGCAGGACCTGGAAACCTTGGCAGTCTTGGGATTGGCTTCTGGACCCGAGGCCTATGCTCAACATGATAGTTGAACTGGGGACCGGCAGCAGACTCAGGAACAGAAGTGGTGGGATCAGTGGCTTCGCTGTCTTCTGAAGCTTTTGCTGGGGAGGGCTCCACATTAGCTTCATTGGTGGTTGTGGCAGCCTCACGATTTTCATCCTCCACTTGACTAGCTGGAGGGTCCGTCACAAGCACATTCTCCTGGAGAACTGCTTCTTGGTGGGACAGGGGAGTGGGATCTTGTGGGACTCCTTCTTCTGCGGCTGATGCAGCCAGAATGTCTTCAGCAGAGACTTGAGGCCTTGGACCTTTGCGAAGCCTGCGGAATGCAGATGACGCCTGTGGAGTTGGAGTGGGCTGGGCCTCATAGTCTTCTTCCTCTTGTGGGCGATCCGCCCATGAAGCGTCCTACGCAATTGGCGTCAGTGGACGACCAATGCTGATGAGTTTGCTGTTTTCATGCTGAGGAAGGACTGCACCATCTTCTACATTGTCATGTTGACCAATGTCTTCAGCAGCGATGGGATCAGCTGCTGGAATGTCTTCAGCTTCATGAGCCTCTGTGGAAGCAGGCTCATGAATTGTCAGTTGTCGTTCAGCTTCAGGATGGACCATAGAAATGGGTTCAACTATCAAGGGCTCTGTGGAAGCAGCCCGAGCTTTCTTGGTCTTCCTCTTCTTCTTGGAGGGGGCAGTAGGAGAGGCTTCAGAGTGTTTCCTCTTCCTGGCTTCATCCTTAGCAGTCCTTGTCTTCTTGAGCTCTGAAGCTGTTGACCGGCTTTTCGAGCCAGTCAGTCTAGTTGGGAAGACAATCGGAACTGCTTCTTGCCTTGGTGCATCAGATTCAGCCGTAGCAGGCTTCTTCTTCTTCTTTGCGGACATCCTGGGGTCGATGCCAGGATGCCCAAGTGCCTTGCCCTTCTCAGCCTCATTATAGGCTTGCACACATCTGTCAGCCAGAGTCTTCATGCGCTCACGCGAACCCTGAGCTTCTGCACGCTTCTTCACAAAGGCTTCCTTGAGCTCGTGCATCATTGTCTTGAAGTTCTTCACTTCTTGCACGCTGAGCTTGGCCATATGCTTCTTGAACTGAGCCTTTTCATAGTCAATCTTCTGCTTCAGTTCAACAATGCGCTGGGCAATAGCAAGTTCTGAAGCAATGGCGCCTTGGAAGGCGACACTGAGGCCAATGGGTAGCTGCAGATCTTCAAAGCTGATGTTTGGCGTGTCAAACCACTCGTTAATGAACTTGTGGATGATGGTGACATCAAAGAGAGGCAGATCATTGAAGATTTCTGCTTCTTCTTTGCTCTTTATGAGTTGCTCAAGAGCGTCATCTGCAAGATCTTCATCACTTGACAGATCAATGTCGTCATTGCGCAGAATGGCAGCAGCTGTTAGCTCTTTGCCAGTGTGAGACAGAGGCATCTTGGCCTTCTGGGGCTTGGAGACACGTGATAAGTCTTCAGACTGCACATTGTCTTCAGGAGGTGCAGTTGCCAATGGCTTCGCCCTTGAGATTTTTGGTGAATGGGCCGGCTTTGAAGCTTTTGGCTTCTTCAACTGCTTTGGCTTCGACACTGCCGGCGCGTCATCAGACTCAGTGTCAGCTGCAGGCTCATTCACTGCAGTCCCTTGAACCAAGATGTAGGTGATGAGGCCTTCAAGGTTGGCGAAAGGACCAATGACATTGGGTTCTACATGTCGTGTGCCATCTGCCCTTGGAGATGAGGGACCAGGGTTGAAGTCTAACCCAAAAGTCTTCTTGTTCTGCTTTGCTGAGTTCTGAGCAAACTGGAAGTTGCGCTTGAACAGATTGTCGTCACGACACCATAGCAGTGACGACGAGTGTGGATCAGCAGGCTGTGGTCCACGGACCATGCATGGATAGAAGCCTTGAGCAATGGCTTCATCTCTGGACCTGGGTAGAAGATTCTTGAATAGGATGTCTCCCCATGGTCTCTTGATGGCATTTTTCTCAGCATACTCCTGGGTCACAAATCTGTATTTGAACCATTGTTCTGCCCAATATCTTCGAATCCATTGGATTCGGGTCTTGCGCTTACTGTAATCCTCTTCAGGATCTGTCTTGTACATTTCTGAGAGTTCATCTGGCAGATCTCTGGAGGTCTCACCACGACGCTTTCTGCCACCCTTCCTTGCTGCTTTCTCTGAAGCCGTAAACTTTAACTTGAAAGGCTTCAAAGGTTTTCGTTTGCTGGACCAACAGGAACTGGCTTCGGGAGAATTTATGTGATGCTGTAAGAATTCTGCAAATGAATGCAGACTATGAGAACCAAAGGATTCTCCCACGGACATGTACCTGTGACAGCATTAAGGTGCGAGGGAAGGGGAAGAGTTCATATGCATTCTCAGAAGATTTTGAAGATAAATCAATTTAGAAGACATTGACCTCATCGTGCGAAGACATTCACTCATAGATAAGAAGTTGGTTCCAGATTTGTACGAATCCACAGATCAGTACAAGTGAGGAATCTAACTACTTTGTGAAGCACAAGTGAATATACTAGGCATGTTATGAGATGCAGTATGAGAGAGATCTAGCTTGTGTGAACAGAAACTGCTTGTGGTAGAAAGTGACAAATCCATAGGATCAATGGTGCTGTAAAAAGAGGAAGTTTTATTTACCACACTAAGAACTGCTAGACAGAGTGTAAGATGAGGCCGAGCAGTTCGATCTTCCGTGCCCTAACTTGGCGACGGAGGACACCTATGGCGACGGCGGAGAGGACGATGTCCACGGTCGGCGTGAAGACGACGTCGGAGAGGTTGCGGTAGCGAAGCGCTTCGTCGCCGGCGTCGTCGAGGGCTAGTGGTGGCGCTAGGGTTCGTGCGAGGGTGGAAGAAGAGATAATGACCGCTGTGAGTGTGTATTTATAGGTACAGGGGCGGCACTGTGCTATTACTCAGGTGCCCCTGGAGATTCGCATCTGAGGAACACGTGGCCATTATGCGGAATTTTGGGGTTTGTTCCATGTCCCTCGCACACCTGGATTGTCGGGTGGTCGTTCCTACTTCTCCGGATTTCATGTGGAGGAATGAGCATTGAAAATAGACTTAATGGTTGTCTCTGTATCTTCTGCTGATAAGGACGCAGAGAAGACATTTGACAGTTTCAATAGAATGCATATGACTTGGAGAGATAGAGTTTGAGATAGAAAGCATAGAGAGGTTAGGGTCCAATCACATTCACTTAGTTCAAAAGATTCAACACAAAGACATAGCTATAAGTGAATGCTGTAGAGGACAGAACACTAGTATATATATATATATATATATATATATATATATATATATATAATCAACATAGTGATGATAATCATGAAAGTATGTTGAGATCGAAGCCAAACCAAATGTGAAGACATTGCAAGGTAACGCCATGAGTGAAACACTTCAAAATAGAACGTTTGGTGGTAGTGTTACCCACCGTATAGGAAGTATTAGACCCAGACACGGCGCACAATTATCGTGGCGCTCCGAAGTCAAATTCCACATTAATGTATTCACACTTAGAATGTATGTCTTCATTGATTGAAGATATACTTTCTTTGTGTGTTGCACATCTAAGTCATCAATATGCATAAGGGTTAGGATGTGTGCCTGATCACAGGACATTTGAGGATTCCAGGATATTTAGCTCACACCGTAACTTGCAAAACCTCTTCTCATCCAAGGGCCTGGTGAAGATATCTGCCAATTGCTCTTCAGTGTTGACGTGTATGATATCAATGTCTTCCTTCACAACATGATCTCTGAGAAAGTGATGACGAATTTCAATGTGCTTTGTCTTCGAGTGCTGAACTGGGTTGTTGGCAATCTTGATGGCGCTTTCGTTGTCGCAGTAAAGTGGCACTTGCTTCAGATGAATGCCATAGTCCCTGAGTGTTTGCTTCATCCACAGAAGCTGAGCGCAGCAAGATCCAACAGCAATGTATTCAGATTCAGCAGTGGAGAGAGATACACAGTTCTGCTTCTTTGAAGACCAACATACAAGTGATCGTCCCAGAAAGTGACATGTGCCTGATGTAGACTTGCGATCAACTTTGTCACCAGCATAATCAGCATCCGAGAATCCAACCAGATCAAACTCTGAGCCCTTTGGATACCATAATCCTAGAGTTGGGGTGTGAGCCAAATATCGAAGAATTCGCTTCACAGCTAAGTGATGCGACTCCTTTGGTGCCGCTTGAAATCGAGCACACATGCAAACACTAAGCATAATATCTGGCCTAGATGCACATAGATAAAGTAAAGAACCAATCATGGAGCGGTATACCTTTTGATCGAACTCTTTACCATTGTCGTCAGGACCCAGATGATGTTTGGCTGGCATTGGTGTTGTGAAGCCTTTGCAGTCTTGCATACCGAACTTCTTCAGGCAATCTTTGAGATACTTCTCTTGAGATATGAAGATGCCATTGCTTTGTTGTCGTATTTGAAGACCAAGGAAGAACTTCAGCTCCCCCAACATGGACATCTGATATTGCTCTTGCATCATATATCCAAACTCTTCACTGTACTTCTGATTGGTGCAGCCGAAGATAATGTCATCCACATATATTTGGCACACAAACAGTTCACCATCATATGTCTTCGTGAAAAGAGTGGGATCTAGGGAACCAGGTATGAAGCCTTTGCTCTTCAGGAAGTATTTGAGTGTGTCATACCAGGCCCGAGGGGCTTGTTTGAGGCCATACAGTGCCTTGTTGAGCTTGTATACCATGTCAGGATGTTTTGGATCTTCAAAGCCAGGTGGTTGTCAACATACACTTCTTCTTCAATCTTGCCATTGAGAAAGGCACTCTTCACATCCATTTGATATAGAAGTATGTTATGATGATTTGCATAGGCCAACAGTATGCGTATGGCTTCAAGTCTAGCCACAGGAGCAAATGTTTCATCGAAGTCAATGCCTTCCACTTGAGTATATCCTTGAGCAACGAGACGAGCTTTGTTTCTAACAACTTGACCATGCTCATCTTGCTTGTTGCGGTATATCCATTTGGTGCCTATTATATTGTGCTTCCGTGGATCAGGACGCTTAACCAGTTCCCATACATTATTCAGCTCAAACTGTTGAAGCTCTTCTTGCATAGTTTGAATCCATTCAGGTTCCATGAAGGCTTCTTCAACTTTCTTGGGTTCTGCAATTGAGACGAATGCGAAGTGCCCACAGAAATTTGCTAGCTGAGTTGCCCTTGAACGAGTGAGTGGACCAGGTGCATTGACGCTATCAATTATTCTTTCAATCTGCACTTCATTAGCAACGCGAAGACTTTGCTCTTGCTGTTAATTGTCGTTGTTGGAAGGAATATCTTCAGGCTGAGCATTGTCTTCATGTTGATCAGGTGCTGAAATGATAAATTCTTCTTCAGGATGAGCTTCAGAAGGTATAATTTCTCCAGTTCCCATTAGCTTGATTGATTCACTGGATGGAACTTCATCTAACACATTTGGCAGCTGCTCTCTTTGTGAACCGTTGGTCTCATCGAACTGCACATCCACTGTTTCAACCACTTTGTAATGAAAGAGATTGAAGACTCTGTTGGAGTGTGAATCCTTTCCATATCCAAGCATAAAACCCTCATGTGCTTTTGGTGCAAATTTTGAGGTGTGATGTGGGTCCTTGATCCAGCACCTTGCGCCAAATACTCTAAAGTAACTGACATTTGGCTTCTTGCCAGTAAGGAGCTCATAAGATGTCTTGTTCAGTAGCTTGTGAAGATAAACACGATTGATTGTATGGCATGCAATATCAATGGCTTCGGGCCAGATTTTTCTTGGGGTCTTGTATTCATCTAGCATCGTTTTGGTCATCTCAATTAGCGTTCTGTTCTTGCATTCGACGATGCCATTCTGCTGTGGCGTGTACGGGGCTGAGAATTCATGTGTGATGCCCAAGGTATCAAGATATGTATCAAGGCCAGTGTTCTTGAATTCAGTGCCATTGTCACTTCTGATGTGCTTTATCTTGGCGCCAAAATTGTTCATAGCTCGATTGGCGAAGCGTCTGAATACATCCTGCACTTCAGTCTTGTAAAGGATTATGTGCACCCAAGTATATCTAGAATAATCATCAACAATAACGAAGCCATAGAGGCAAGTAGTAGTAGTTAGAGTTGAGTAATGAGTGGGACCGAAAAGATCCATGTGAAGCAGTTCGAAGGGTCGAGTAGTGGTCATGATTGTCTTCGAGGGATGTTTGGCCCTCGTCATCTTCCCTGCTTCACAGGCACCGCATAAGTGATCTTTCTTGAACTTGACGCCCTCGATGCCTATGACATGCTTCTTCTTCGGAAGGGTGTGGAGGTTCCTCATGCCAGCATGTCCAAGCCTCCGATGCTAGAGCCAGCATTCTGAAGCCTTTGCTAGAAGACATACTGCAAGCTGTGGCCCTGCTGAGAAATCTACCACGTACAAATCATCTTTTCGATACCCTTCAAACACTAGAGACTTGTCAGATTCCATTAGTACAAGGCAACGATATTTTCCAAACATTACGATCATGTTCAAATCACAAAGCATTGAGACAGACATTAAGTTGAAGCCAAGGGATTCAACAAGCATGACTTTATCCATGTGTTGATCCCTTGAGATTGCAACTCTACCTAGACCCAATACCTTACTTTTACCAGTGTCAGCAAATGTGATGTGGCTCTTGTCGGATGGACGTAAGGTTGAGTCCATAAGAAGACTTCTTTTGCCAGTCATGTGATTTATACACCCACTGTCAATAATCCATTCTGAAGACGCTGGTGTTGTACCCTACAGTGCAGTTAGGGGGATAGGCTTCACCAAGAGCATTGTGAAGCAAAAACATTTGACGAACCAGTGGGTTATGAAAGCTTAGATCCAGGTTAGGACTAATAGGGAGAGTAGCAAGCGATTCGGGTACGAAGTACATAGTAAGACCATTTGGGCATTTGATCTTGCGCCCTACAAGATGTTTAAGGTCCCCAGCAATAGCGTCAGACGATTTTGGTTTTCTGCTGGAGAACTTTCCCTGCAAAAGAGAGTTAAGCTTTCTTAGCCACCCACATCTTCAAGGGTGGCTTAGAAGCAATAAGTCTAAGTGCAGCATCTGAGAATTTTGGCTTTGAAGCCCTAGCAATCAGTCTTGCAGGCGGACAATAGTACTCATAAGAATAAGCAGAATAGTTCTTGGTCTTATGAACATGGCGGTTTGATGAACCGCTCTCATATTCATATGCCTGAATATGGTTTCCCTGCAAAACATTTACGTTAGTGCGACTCAGGTGAGTCCTTTGTCTGTATGAAGCCTTTGGACCGTATGAAGCCTTTGGTCTGAGGTTTGTCTTCTTCACGTGAGGTGTCATGATGACATTCACAGGAAGACTCTCCAGACACCTTTTCGGAACCCAGATCTTCTTCATAGGCGGTCCATTCCTGCAGTTAGTACCAATGTACCTGGCAAATACTTCACCATTCTGATTCTTAAACAGTATATAGTTTGCATCAAAGGATTCATCAATGATAATGGGGTTAGCACAAGTGAAGCCAGATAGATTGGATGGATCTGCTGAAGGTTCGTTTGCAGCAACCCACATGGTTTTGGGGTACTGCTTAGGTTTCCAGTAAGAGCCATCGGCATTCATTTTCCTTACGAACCCTACACCCTCTTTCCTAGGGTTTCGGTTCAGAATCTGCTTTTTCAGGACATCACGTAGCGTCTGATGCCCTTTAAGACTTTTGTACATCCCTGTTTCAAGCAATGTCTTCAACCAAGCATTCTCATCAGCAATAGCGGTGGTATCCTCAGCAGAGGGGTTAGTTACCACATCAACAGTTGAAGATATTGCAACAGTAGTAGAAGTAGAACATTCAGCAACAGAAATAGCATTATCACGCTCAATGCATTTAAGACATGGTGGTTCAAAACCTTCCTGAGCGGTACTGATCTGTTTGGCGCGAAGTGACTCGTTTTCCTTTTGAAGATCTTCATGAACCGCTCTCAATTTCTCAAGATCTTGCTTCCTTTGAAGATAATCATAGGAAAGCTTTTCATGAGTTGTTGAGAGAGTTTCATGACGACTTTCAAGTTCCTGATACTTAACGTGAAGATTTTTTATGTCTTCAATTAAGGATTCAGATCGAGTCATTTCAGCACCTAACAGATCATCGCTTCTGTCTAACAGTTTTTGAATATGTTCCATAGCTTTCTGTTGTTCAGTTGCAATTTTAGCAAGTGTTTTGTAGCTAGGTTTTAAACCACAATCAGAGTCATCGTCACTAGATGTTTGATAGTGAGTAGTGCGTGTGTTTATCTTGGCACCGCGTGCCATGAAGCAGTAGGTAGAAGCGGAGTAGTCCTTGTCATTTGCATCGGTGTCGGTGATGAAGTCATTGTCTTCAGTGTTGAAGATGGACTTGGCAACGTATGCTGTAGCCAGACTTGCGACGCCTGAGTCGGATTCCTCCTCAGACTCCACCTCCGCCTCCTTATAAGTAGACTCCTCCTCTGAATCCATTTCCTTGCCAACAAACGCACGTGCCTTGCCAGATGAGCTCTTCTTATGTGATGAAGACTTTGAGAAAGACTTGGAAGAAGACTTTGAGTATTTCTTCTTCTTCTTCTTGTCGTCAGAGTCATATTCCTTGCTTTTCTTCTTCTTTTTGTTCTCATTGTCCCACTGTGGACACTCAGAGATGAAGTGGCCAAGTTTCTTGCACTTGTGACATGTTTTCTTCTTGTAGTCATGAGCAGGAGCTTCATCATTCCTTGAACTTGATCGGGAAGACTTTCTGAAGCCTTTCTTCTTGGTGAATTTTTGGAACTTCTTGACAAGCATAGCAAGTTCCCTTCCAATGTCTTCAGGATCATCAGAACTGCTGTCAGATTCTTCTTCAGATGAGGAGACAGCTTTTGCCTTCAAGGCACGAGTTCGCCCATAGTTTGGACCATAGATATCTCTTTTCTCCGAAAGCTGAAACTCATGTGTGTTGAGCCTCTCAAGTATGTCAGACGGATCGAGTGTCTTGAAATCAGGACGTTCTTGAATCATCAGGGCCAGGATGTCAAACGAACTATCAAGTGATCTCAGCAGCGTCTTGACGACTTCGTGTTTGGTAATCTCAGTGGCGCCGAGGGCTTGAGCTCATTTGTGATGTCAGTGAGTCGGTCAAATGTGTGCTGGACATTCTCATTGTCATTTTGCTTGAAGCGGTTGAAGAGGTTGCGAAGGACACTGATTCTGTGATCTCTCTGGGTTGAGATGCCTTCATTGACCTTGGAGAGCCAGTCGTAGACCAGCTTGGATGTCTTCAAATCACTCACACGGCCATACTGTCCTTTGGTCAGATGACCACAGATGATATTCTTGGCAGTAGAGTCCAGTTGAACGAATTTCTTGACATCAGCAGCAGTGAAACCTTCTCCAGCCTTGGGAACGCCGTTCTCGACGACATACCATAGGTCAACGTCAGTGGCTTCAAGATGCATGCGCATCTTATTCTTCTAGTAGGGATATTCAGTTCCATCGAAGACGGGGCACGCGGTGGAGACTTTAATTATCCCTGCAGTCGACATAGCTAAAACTCCAGGTGGTTAAACCAAATCACACAGAACAAGGGAGCACCTTGCTCTGATACCAATTGAAAGTGCGTTATATCGACTAGAGGGGGGAGGGTGAATAGGCGATTTTTATGGAAGTCTTCAGAACATAGAAGTTTTGAAGACAACCGATAAAATTAAACCTATTATCATGCAGCGGAAGGTAGACTACACTAGACAAACCATAGTCAAGTATTCAATGAAGTGAAAGCACAAAGACTAATAGCAGCTAGGTAGTAAGGATAAGGTAGGAAGATATTGTGAAGCCAAACAGAACACGCAGTCACTCAGTGAAGACAAATTATAGTGCAAACATACAATGACTTCACAATGAGTAACAGTAAGTAAAGGGAAGTGAAGATGAAACCAGTGACTCGTTGAAGACAATGATTTGTTGGACCAGTTCCAGTTGCTGTGACAACTGTACGTCTGGTTGGAGCGGCTAGGTATTTAAACCTTAGGACACACAGTCCTGGACACCCAGTCCTGAACACGCAGCTCAGGACACCTAGTCCTCACCGTATTCTCCTCGAGCTAAGGTCACATAGACCTCGCCCAATCACTCTGGTAAGTCTTCAAGGTAGACTCCCAAACCTTCACAGACTTCGTTCACCGGCAATCCACAATGTCTCTTGGATGCTCAGAACGCGACGCCTAACCGGCTGGAGGATGCACAGTCCTCAAGTGTAATAAGTCTTCAGATCACACAAACAAGAAGACTTAAGTGATGCCCAATTCTCTCTGGCTCTGGTGGTTAGGGCTTTATCCTCGCAAGGAATTCTCTCTCAAAGGCTTCGAGGTGGGTTGCTCTCAAACGACAAAAGCCGTACTTTCAATCTGAGCAGCCAACCATTTATGGTTGTAGGGGGTGGGCTATTTATAGCCACTTGGCAACCCGACCTGATTTGTCCCAAATGACCCTGGGTCACTAACGAACTGACACGTGTTCCAACGGTCAGATTTCAAACTCACACGGCAACTTTACTTGGGCTACAAGCAAAGCTGACTTGTCCGACTCTAGACAAGATTCGCTCTCATAGTCTTCACTCAAAGACATAGGTTTTTGGTTTAGGCATCACTTCAGTCATTCTGATTGGTTCTCTTGGACCCCACTTAACAGTACGGTGGTTCCTATGACTCAATACAAAAGAAAAAGAACTACGAAAGATCTAAGTCTTCGAGCTCCATAGGCTTCATATAGTGTCTTCTCTTGTCATAGTCTTCAATGTGAATATCTTCATATACCACCTTTGACTTCAATGTCTTCGTACATTTTTAGGGGTCATCTCTGGTAGTAAAACCGAATCAATGAGGGACTTCTACTTGTGTTATCCTGCAATTCTCACAAACATATTAGTCCCTCAACTAGGTTTGTCGTCAATACTCCAAAACCAACTAGGGGTGGCACTAGATGCACTTACAATCTCCCCCTTTTTGGTGATTGATGACAAACTAGTTGAAGTTTTCAACGGGGAATATAATCTGTGAAATTGTAAAGGATAAGGAATTGTCTTCATAAGTTGCAAGGGCTCCCCCTAAATATGTGCATATAAGTTCATTTTCTTTTGGAATGCAAATGCACATGGCAGGTTGTACTTGTGGAGATCCACTTCAACTTATGATGACAATCCACTATGCATGTGAAAGTATATGAAGATAATGACATGCATAATGGAAAATGGACATCTGCAGAATGAGCTAAGTGCGGAATTTATCGTCGCACATGCGGAATTTATCTTCGCAAAACAAGGTGGCAAATAAGTAGCAGACGACCATCTAGTTCAACTCATAAGAACCAAATGTAGCAAAAACGAGAGTTGTAAGCACGAAGCAAAATATAAGGCACCCACCCATATGGACCCGCTTGAAGACTATCAATCCCATATGCTTCTCCCCCTTTTGTCAGTAATGACCAAAAAGGTTTGAAGACATAGAGCCTCTACTCGTTCCCATGAGGAGTAGGTGAAGTAGCAGGGTTGTTGGTGTTGTTTGGTGGTCCAGAAGAGCTTGGAGGTGCTGAAGGAGGTGGCGGTGAAGTAGCATCGTCTTCTTCCTCAATAATTCTGGCAGTCACTGTGGCAGCAGAGGAAGAGAACTCAAAGTCTTCAAGGGATGGAGTTCCTAGCGGCATAACCCTTTGAGGAGGTGTGGAGTCAAACTTGAATCTCTCAGTGAAGCCATCCTCTTGAAGATTAGCTTCAGAACACATCATCGTGAGCCCTTTCCATGTGCGGCGACAGTTTCATGGGCAACAAAAGCATTCTTGGTGGCAAGATTTCGAGTGCGATTAACATCCACCAAGAGGCTTTTAATCTGACGCTTCAGCCAGTCATGATGCCTATCATGTTTCTGATGTAGAGCCACAAGAAGCTCTCGGTCGTTGAGAACACGAGTGCGCTTCTTGGGTCTTGGAGCAGTGGCACTGTCAGTGGCTTCAGTGGAAGCAGGGTGTGGTGCACTTGTAGTGCCAGCCAAAGAATACACCCGAGAAACTGCTTCAACGCCTTCAACATTCTGAGTAAAACTCTGATGTTCTGCATTCTGAAGACTTAGAGAATGCTTGGCAGGCTCAGAATAAATGGCTTCAGTAGACATGTCCACGTCAGGCAAGAAGATCCGATGGTTGTGGGCGGAGGGCTGATACGAGATGGCGGAGTGTAGCTTGATCAGCCGCATGACCCAAGGGGCGTAGAACTTCAAACCAAACAGATCAATGCCTGATGCAGCAAGTTGGCGTATGAAGAAGTCCTGTGCATTGAAGCATTTGCCATGAAGTATATAGAAGACCAAAGTCTTCATTGCACCCTGAAGCTTGGCATTTGGAGAGTGCCCTTTGATAGGCTAGAGAGTTCGCCTGATGATGTGATAGATGGTTCTTGGCAGGTACTCAAGGTCTTCAACGAAGAACTCTGTGGGATAAGTAGCATCTTGGGGCAATGGCTTCATCATGCTGAGCATCTGACTCATATCAGGTTCTGGTCGGTGAAAGATGCTCTCAATAGCTTCAGCATGCAGCTGACAGCCTTGCTCGAAGAGATCGCCAGGAGTGGGCAAGCCAGTGGGCTCAATGATGTCAAATGCATTGGCTTCATGATGAACGTTGCCAGTCATCCACTCCAGGACCCAAGTCTTCGGATCTCTGTTGTACCCTCTGATGTGAAGTGTGGCATAGAATTGAAGCAGCAGCTCTTCATTCCAATGCTCTTCGTCAGTAATGAACGGTAGCAATCCAACTTCCTTGAAGCAATCTAAAGCTTCTTCCAGATAGGGCAGACCAGCTATAGCTTCAACGTCAAGGCGCTTGTGTGGGAAGATGCGACCTTGGTTGTAAAGAATGCAAGAGTAATAGCTTCGCTGAGGATAGCTCCAGAACCGATCAGATGATATCCTTCCCTTGAGTAGGGGTTCCTGGAGCTATTGAAGAACGTGTTGTCTGCACTGAAGCCATTGATGTTGAAGGAGCCAGGTGCTGATGCAGGACCTGGAAACCTTGGCAGTCTTGGGATTGGCTTCTGGACCCGAGGCCTATGCTCAACATGATAGTTGAACTGGGGACCGGCAGCAGACTCAGGAACAGAAGTGGCGGGATCAGTGGCTTCGCTGTCTTCTGAAGCTTTTGCTGGGGAGGGCTCCACATTAGCTTCATTGGTGGTTGTGGCAGCCTCACGATTTTCATCCTCCACTTGACTAGCTGGAGGGTCCGTCACAAGCACATTCTCCTGGAGAACTGCTTCTTGGTGGGACAGGGGAGTGGGATCTTGTGGGACTCCTTCTTCTGCGGCTGATGCAGCCGGAATGTCTTCAGCAGAGACTTGAGGCCTTGGACCTTTGTGAAGTCTGCGGAATGCAGATGACGCCTGTGGAGTTGGAGTGGGCTGGGCCTCATAGTCTTCTTCCTCTTGTGGGCGATCCGCCCATGAAGCGTCCTGTGCAATTGGCGTCAGTGGACGACCAATGCTGATGAGTTTGCTGTTTTCATGCTGAGGAAGGACTGCACCATCTTCTACATTGTCATGTTGACCAATGTCTTCAGCAGCGATGGGATCAGCTGCTGGAATGTCTTCAGCTTCATGAGCCTCTATGGAAGCAGGCTCATGAATTGTCAGTTGTCGTTCAGCTTCAGGATAGACCATAGAAATGGGTTCAACTATCAAGGGCTCTGTGGAAGCAGCCCGAGCTTTCTTGGTCTTCCTCTTCTTCTTGGAGGGGGCAGTAGGAGAGGCTTCAGAGTGTTTCCTCTTCCTGGCTTCAGCCTCAGCAGTCCTTGTCTTCTTGAGCTCTGAAGCAGTCCTTGTCTTCCAGGCTTCAGAGTAGTTTAATGTACAAACATTGTCGACAAATGGAAATGTAATGAAGAAAAGGATGGGCAAGATATCATTCAAATATATGATGCCTGGTTAAACAAGATGGCATTGCACATTTCACATATATTATGGCTGGCTAAAAGACATGAGACTGCATAATTCCCATATATGATATAGAAACTAAACATGTGGCATTACAGAACATGTCTAAACTAACCAGATGATATATATGATGTCAAAAGTAGGCACTGCAAGGCAACATATGCATGATATGACTAACATCATCATGCCAAGGTAGAGCAAACACCTTGGGGGGTAAATAGGAGTGGTCAGCGGCGTCCGAATCCGCCTCAGAACAGATATCTTCCTCTAGATTACAATCTGGAGAGGGGTGGGGAGGGTTTGCCATTGAACCCACCATGGAGCGATTCTGCATGACATTGTATTGCTGCACAAAACTCTTCTCTTTTCTCTACATGTTCAGCATGACTGTGTACAATATCTGACATGCATACGAAAAAATATGGCGAGATTATGTAAGGAGAGCATGCAGAAATTTAGAGTGATGGTAACAACCAGTGGATCGATGTTTTTCCATTGAACCAAAATAGCCCCAATGGATCGACGTGAATGTATAGTAATAAGTGATGCAACAAGTGTACAACCTCTTTACCGTAGCCGTGTCAACCTCAGCATCATTTGGTTGGTCGCTGAAGCAGTTAAGGCAGAGGTGGCTGTCGGAGGTGTGGAGGAAGATCTAAGGAATCTGTAGACGGCGTCCAGGGCACTGCTCTGTTGTGATGGGTCATTCTGTCGTTGGAGCAGCTCCGGTGAGCCGTAAGACGTCAAGGCTGAAGCAGCACAAGACAGACATCGTCAATCTCAAGTGGGATTCTAATAGCATCTCTAATAGATGATGTAAAATGGATGTAAAATTAACATCACCAAAAACCACCTGACTACAACAGATGAGGTAAAAACTGTTGACTCTGAACTTAACTGTCGAAACTGAAATTTACTGTGGAATCTGAATGCTACTGTCGAAACTAAACGCAATGGTAGCAGAGAGGCACTTGACATGTAGTTTAGGGAGGGCTTGCAGTTCATCTTCAACCTGCACCCCCTGATCCGCCAGCCACCACCGGCCGAACCGCCGGCCCCAGCGCCGCCTCGCCGCCCCGAAACAACTCGCCACCGCCGCCCCGGCCAGCCCTCTAGGCCCCCCGCCCCCACCCTGAACCCTAAGATAGATAGTGGGGTACCTCTCCGGCGAGCCCCCGTCCTCGCTGCGGGTGGTTCTTCCTTAACTCCGGCGAGCCCCCCAACCCCTGCAAATCGACTGACCCAAAAGTCGATTCAGTCGACCGAAGTGTGGCTTAATCGAAGCAGAGCAGCAACACGAGCGAGGGGGAGAGCAGTAGCAGCAGCTGGGCGAGCGATCGATCGAGCGAGAGCCGGAGCAGCAGCAGCAGATCCGGCTGGTATGGCCGCCGCCGCCGAAGGGGCCTCGCACTGGGGGAGAGCCGCCGTGGAGATGTCGCCTGTGGCGCCGGCTTCAAGGTAGCCGCTCCATGGGGGTGCGGGATGGAGCACCATCGGCGCCGGGAGGTCGAGTTAAGGAGAAGGTGCGATGCGATGAGTGTACAACCTCTTTGGTGGCGCCGAGTAGGCCTCGGCTTCGTCCGAGGAGTCGGTGAGGATGCTGCGGTTCCGGTGGAGCTGGTTAAGGCGGCGATGTGGGGATGGAGCAGCCGCGATAGACGAGGCGATCATCGGAGCAGCTCCTTGGAGGTGGAGGACGGGGCGGCTGAACCGGTGGGACAGCGAGATGGACGACGGATCCTCATCCGGGGAGGTGGACGAGGGATGTTGAGCTGTTGCGGTGGACGACGTCATCGGGGAAGAGGCTCCGGCTGGGCAGCGGTGACATGGCGGGCGGAGGAGGGTGGGGTTTTGCGGCTGGAGCGGAGAGGTTATGGCGGCCTGGGATTTCGAATGGTGAAAAGGGGGCGATGGGAGGGGGTGAAGCATGACTTAGGAACGCGCTTGTACAAAATGTAGGGTGTGCTACAAAAGTACCCCCCACCGATTTGAACTAGCGGCCCTTTCGGCTCAGGGTTAGAAGGGGGATTTCGCGTGTCGGGATTTGGCAGCTGGAGGGAGTTTTCGCGCGCGTTGTAATTTCGGGATAGCAAGGCGCGGGTTGTGAAGGCGCCAGTTTTGGGAGCACGATATCTGAATTTTCGGGATATAACAAGACGCGGGTTGAATTTTAGGGACAAGCCTAACGTGTAGTAATATTGTACTTGTACGTACCAAATCAATTCGCACTTCCCTCAACCAAAAAGAAAACGAAAAAATAAAACTATTCACACCACACAAAGAGAGAGTCTAGCCCCGTTTTACTATACAAATGCTATTCAAAGCTACTCCCTCCTTCCATCTATATGGGGCCTAATGCGTTTTTCGGTCCTAACTTTGACCAAATATTAGAGCAATGATATATGACATGCAACTTACACAAAGCACACCGTTAAATTCGTCTGTGAAAGGTTCTTTCATTGATATAATTTTCACATTGTGCATGTCATGTACTATTAATCTTGTCAATAGTCAAAGGCGGTCTTAAAAATCTCATTACGCCCTATATAGATGGAAGGAGGGAGTATGAATCCATGTTATGTCCGATTAAATTTTTTCGTTTGCTGTATAATGCATGTAACCTACTCATACCAACATTTTAGTTCATTCCAGATGTCTATACTACCGCTGCAATTCGAACTAAATTTGAATTCGTTTCTCTATTTCAATAAGAATCTACAATCATGATTGTTGCCAACTTCAACCATCATAGTTTCCTTGCTATTCGCCAGATATAAATCAGACGGCCTATAATGCAGGATGGCAGACACATCATCAACAACTCCGTTTTTTATAAGAGTAGAGATAAAATATATTAAATGTAGTATACCATGTTCATAACCACACCATGTGTATCACCGTTATATATATTCACACATCCGTCGGTTTGAAACACTATGATAAATTCTTCAAATATCCGAATTCGCTTTTTATAATGAAGTATATATGATCTCTATTCGTCTTTTACACCCACACAACCATCTTATCTTTGTAGCTAGCGCTAACTTTCTCTTGTGCATTCACACGCCCGCATCCCTCTCACCCTCCCTCAGCATTCTCTAGCTCCATCGCGCAAATTCATCTTTTCACTTTAGGTCGTTCACCCACAGTGTGTGTAGGCCCCCCAGCTCCTTCTTTACGACACACATTGATCGATATGCCTCTCTAGCCAGGTGTGCCTAGCACAAACACAAGCTTCCCCTCTTCTCTTTTCACCGTCCATGCCTCACTCCCGCCACTCTTTTCATCGTTCTCGTACTCGCACACTCCTCTCCCTTGATATAGTATGCCTCTCGTACCACCTCCTACATGCATCCCTCTCTCTCTCTATCCTTCTCCTCGTGCCTCATTTGCTTCTAACAAAAACATGCATGTATACCGATCGATCTCCCAACATATACCTAGATCGACTTTAACTACCCCCCCATCGATCGACGTACCTCACAAGTTATGTATCTCCTTTCTCTTACAAAAGGCGATTGATCTTCCTATGTAGATACATCTGCTTACCACAGCCACATCATCCCCCCTCATCATTCGTGCATGCCTCCTGACCCGTCTCTCACACGCATGTGCACAGAGAACAAGTAGCCATCTCCTCTCTTATTGATATTGCGGGCGTGCCCTCCGTTTGTCTAGCAAGCCCATCCCACCATTTGTTAGAAGCAACTCCACTACCACCCCCTCCAACACTCTAGCTCTGTCTCTCTCCCAACCTTATTCATCTCCTGCACATATGCATGGATGCCGATCGATCTCCCTTAATACATGAGGCAGATCAATCTCCTTAATACATGAGGTAGGCCTCTCTCCTCCTCCACACATATACTAGCCATTGTACCTCTATAGTTAATTGGGCCTCCATCTTCCCCCACCACACACCGACAGTTGAGTGTTGCAGGTAGGTATCCATGCCACAGAGACAAACTGCACATGTCCCATCTCACGTTCAAGTAGGCCAGCCACTCTATATCTTTGACGTGGGCACACACAAATTCGATGGAACTCTTTATCGATCGCGCGCGCACACACACGCACACACATCATCCCTCCCTTCGATTCTATGGACACCTCAAGCCTGTGATACCTCCACTCTCTTCTTGTGGATCGCCCCCTCTATATATATATGTTATATCCAGGACTCTATTTCACACACATTGCATATGTTAAATT
>NC_041382.1:532047053-532070160 GCF_002162155.2 Triticum dicoccoides | reverse complement strand
TATCTCTCTAGGTTTGTATCTCTCTCACACAACCCCACGTAGGTGGTGTACGTATACAAGAAGAGAATAGGTGCACCGTGCATGTACTCACGCTTCGTGCCCAGCCACACCCGCGCGGGTACACGGTGGAGCTCATTTCTCCGCAGAAGCTGAATTTGTTTTTGAAACATCAAGTGGCCAAAGACTCGAAAACTTATTTGCCCATTAGTGACTTGTCAGGGCGGTGGATTTTAGTTTGTACGATAATGTTGCATCCACCTAAAGTAATGAAAGTTCTTACGTAAACTTCCTAGTAATTCCCTCTTCGTAGGTGCAGCATTACTCCTAACATTTGTAATATTAGTTTGAAACTTGTAATATTACCGTGTCCTATTCCTGTGTTTTCAAAATCCTGCGAATCAAACAGGTCCTGAGTTGGTGATGATGTTGTGCCTCCCATCTTTCACCAATAGCCGTCGGATCTAGATCTGACGCATACAAACCAAGCTTCTCCATTTTTGCAAAAATATGCCCGCACTTATTCCCTATTTACAAACAACTCCTTGTCTCTCACAATCAGCCTCATCTCCTCCCCACCACATCTAGGAGTAGAAGGCCGTGCAAAAATCTGGTGCGATGGCCGCTACCGGAGCCGTCCACCCCCAATCTTGGTGTTCCATGCAATGCACGGGCATCTATGCACGGGAAATTATGTCGAATAGGGCTAGTTGTAAGCAGGCTAGCTCTACAACCATGATGATAGTGACTGCAGACGGTGAGGCTGACTATGGTATGCCGAACACGGCGCCTATACTCAGGTGTCATCTCCGGCGCAGGGTCTTGTCACTTCACTGTGAGGAGCAGCACATAATAATTTGACCAACGGGTAGTACAGTGCTAGTGCTCCTACTACTACATTGGTAGTACTACTACTAGTACTAGTAGCACCACCGTCTGGATTTAGGAGTACTACCACGTCCATCTGGATTTTAGTATTTGACTAGCAATATCTAGTAATGCATGTCACCAAAAATGTACTACTCCCTCTGTAAATAAATACATGGTGTTTTATTCCTATCGGCGAGAGAACTTAATGTTTTTTTGCTACTCCTAACTAGAGTACTAATAGGATTACATGCAATGAACTAAACACTGCATGTCATGTTTGGTAGTCTCAAGGCATTGAAAGCATGCACGGCCCACATCTCTCATTGGTTGATATGTCACGAAATAAGAAACAAGGAGGGAGTTAATGCACCGTGCCTAAGTATTTTGGGATTATTTGGTTTTCGTAAGGTGACTTACACAACATTTTTGTTTACATGCATTAACATTTTATTAGTTAAATCAAAGGTCAAAACTTGGCGAAAAATGCAAAGGGACCAATAAACCAGTAAACATCAAACTTCTCTCGTTTGGCCCCAACTAGAGGTCCGGTGAGATGACTATACTGCACCGGCACGAAGGGCGACGCAGCTTCATTGACTTAGGGCAACTGCCTTTGGGTGAATGACACGTGGCCCCAGGGGGTGGCTGGCCCACCTATCATACAGCCAAAGGCAGGTGCAGTAGAGGGCCGAGGAGTAGTACGAAATCCTACGTACCTACGCACGCTAACCAAGGGCTGAGTGATCACTCGAATTGCAAGATCAGTTGACTAGAAGCTACGCTAGACCCGTGGAGGCGATGAGCGCGAGCATCAGCCGGCTGTGCCAGATGGTCCACGACGCCGGCCTGCGGCCCGGCACTGAGGAACGTCTCCAGGTAGTATTGCTTGAGGCCGCCAGGGCGAGGGGCCGCTTGGACGACAGCTTTGTCTCCTTGTTCGATGAGGTCCTTGTCGGTTTCCTCGACAAGTTCACCGTCGTCAAGAAGCTTGTGGGCGACTTTGATGTAAGCCTCCAGTCGATGCGCCCAGGCTCTGTGAAGCCCACCACCCTCAACGGCCACTATGGTAACAACCTCTTCGACACACTGGTGGCCTTGCGACTGCCCGCCATCGCGCCGGAGAATGTCCACCTCGAGGTCGCGCTCGCCGCGCAGCGCCTGGCACAGCAAGACACCATCGACATAATCACCCATGTCTACGCGCAAATCATCCACAAGGACTACTACATGCAAGAGGCGGACGATAGGACGCTGGCCTTCTTGGAGCGCAGGGGAACCTTGGACAGCACCGTTCAGAAGCACGTTGAGCTCACCGCCAACGCCGCTGCTCCTCACACATCGGTTGGTGACCCGGCGCACTAGGGCGTGAGGATGTCGTTGAACGTTGATGGATCCGTATGTATTTTTATCTTTCCGTCAAATCCAGGTAGTAGTATATGATACTACAGTAATTATCTTACCTTTCGCATCAACTTCATAATTTTCGTACGTACTCCATGCATGAACGGCGCCAGAACCAAACTTCTCATTACTCTAGGAAAAATCATTATTTTCTATCTGTCGGTCGCGCCATGGAGCAGAACCAAATTTTACAAGTTACGAGTTCAAAAGGAAAAGCCTGCCGTGTTTGCGTCGCACCCCCACACGGTTGGTCCGGCACGCCGCTCAAGCGGGAATGCGTGCGGTGTTGCATTTTCACTTACAAGTGGGACCACAGTTGAGCAAACCGACTATCGGCAAACCCCCACCCCGCCCACCGCGCGATGGCTGAGAAAACAGGAGGGAGAAGAGATGGCTGTAGCACGGACTCCAAGAAAATTGGTGTCGGATCGGACTCGTGTGGGTGGCGTGTGCCGTACTGCTAGACGTGAATGCTAGTTATGGCCCATGCCACCCCCACTATGTCGAGCCTATATCAAGGTACGTAGAACAAATTTCCTGCAGTCCGTGCTTAGCCCTCCTCTATCTCTCTTCTTAGCCAGCCAGCGGACGCACGGAGCCCATCGTCTGTTTGCTCACATGCGGCCCCACATGTCAGTGAAAACACAAGAGGATCCACTGAACCTGCACATCTTTCACCTCGACGTGCTGGTGATGAAAAACAAATCCAATAAAGATCTTCGGTGGCCACTTTTGGAGTTACTCAAGAGTAGTAAGATTCTATTTATAGTTTAACCCAAGATGCACATCTCGTGGCTTCAACTACCACTCTATTTTCTTTCATGACACGACCTGGATGCTGGATGTCCCACATGTCGGCAAAAGGAGGAAGAACCCGACCAAATCTTCGGTTCTGCTCTCGGATTAGACTAGTTGTGCTAACTTAAATTTTTTATTGTGGAGTAGAATGGATGCAAGTTTTTGTATTGGGAAGAAGAGTACACCCATATATTGATAGAGCGCAATTTAGTAGATGTTCTATCACTTTTAGCTAGCACAGACGCAAGATCGAGCCTCCGCAGATCAACAATGAATGCATCGAGAAGGCACTAATCCAACTTACAGGAGTAGTAAAATGTATTCTTGTGGTTCTTGTTTTCTTTGGTCTTGCTTTTCTAGTCAAAATTATCATTGGAGTTCGTGCAAAATGGAGGTGCGTTTGGGGTCGTGCGTTGGAGTTGGCCTTACAAGTGGGACCGCAGTTAAGGAAACCGACTATTGGCAAACCCCCACCTCGCCCGCTGTTGGGGATATTACCACTAGGCATAAACCGGCCTACTTGGGCCGGGTTAATTTCATTAGTGGTATAAGAAGATGAAGGCCCAAGGCCTATAGTCGGTTTAGAATCTGTAGCCGTAAACCGACCTGATGTGTAACTTGTATTGTAAGTTAGGAATAGAAAGATACCAACCGGGATACGAGTATGAACCGGTTGGGACTCTATGGACCGACGGGCGTCACCCGTGTATATAAGGGGACGACCCGGCGGCGGTTCAGGGACAACCACAACTTGAGCCTAGGCGAAGCTTGTTTGCTCCCTAGCCATCGAGATCATATCAATTCCATCACAACTAGACGTAGGCTTTTACCTTCATCGAAGGGGCCGAACTAGTATAAAACCCTCGTGTCTTTGTGTCCGCTTTAACCCCTTCAAGTAAACCTGTGGCGATGGCTCCACGACTAAGTCCTTTCACTAGGACATCTGCCGTGACAAATCCACGACAGTTGGCACCCACCGTGGGGCTATCGCACGATGGTCTGACGATCTTGGAGGGCAAGCTCAAGGGACTCGAAGGCTATGTTGTGGGCCGGATGACCAAGAGTCATCGGGGCAGGATCTACATCAACGACGCAGGATGGGGTCCCGGGGCCGTTTTGATCGAGTACGGGTACTGGGTCCCCTTTGGTGGCATACACGTTTTCATTAGCAAAATCGGTGAGCCTGGGCCTGAGCCAGACATCTGCACCAACCTCATCGAGACGGCTCAGCGTGCGAGATCTACCTGGGCTAAACCGGTCGTGAAGCGTGTCTTCGTTGGAGTCGTCCACGAAGGAGGGCGTGAGGACGAATCAGAACACGGTAGCGAGACCGTCGTCTATTCCGATGACGAGTCCTCGACCGGGGAGACCGAATCGCTGTACCAGTTGCAAGACGACCAGATTAGGGGCTGTTCCGATGGCGACAGTATTCTGGACCCCTCGGGCCAGGTCAACCGGGTTGGAATATTCATGGCCGGCACACAGGCGGCGAATCACTCTTCGACCGCCGCAGCAATGCTCTCCGGATCAGCAGCGGCAGGAGCAGCAGGGTCAGGAGGCCTTATGCGCCCACCGGTTCAAGTTCTATCTGAGTTGTTTGATGCACTAGCCGCGCTTATGGCAGAGGACAATCCGGCGGATCAGGAGGCCCATAATGCAGAAATTGCGAAGGTGAGAGAGCAGATCGTGCAAGCCAAAGCGGATCTGGCAGCAGAAAAAGACCGGATGGCTCCAGAGCAGGCCGCTTTGGACGCCCAGGCCTATAAACTCATGCTTGACCAGAACGCATCACAGGAGGTTTTGAAGCGGAAGCACAGATCACGCCTGTCGTTAGGGTTTGACCCCCGAAATCTCTTTCACACTCCAGGAGCTGGACCCAGTAAACCGCCGCAGTACCCGGAGACAAACCGGATTGAGGCACCAGGGCCAGGGGCGATGGTCCAACATCGCCTGATGGAACCTCTTCATCAAAACATTGTGGTTCCTCCGCCGGTCCAGACGTCCCCGGGTCATTATTCGAATCCTATGGACAACCTTGGTGCGGCCGCTGCACGATTAGAGGCCATCCCAGTCGAAGGGGATTCTCCGCAAGCGATAAAGACGCGCCGGGTTAAGGAGCTTCTCCGGACTGCGCTGATTCAGCAGGAAGCATATTCATACAGCCATGATCGAATCCACTCTACACCCCGTCCAAGCCGGAGTTATAGCAGGCGCTTGAATGAACCCGCCGTATCGAGCAATGCGCGAGGCCGTGAAGTAGCCTGTGGCGATAGCCCGGCAGGCGGTGTCCGCGATGCGCAGGATGTGGTGGACCGGGCCCGAGCACAAAGGGAGGCCGAGTTAGCAGCCCAGGATAATGCGGGTCAACTTACGCCGGTTCGCTCTACCACCTTCGCCGGACTAGGAGTCACATCCGCTTTGGGAGTGCCTTGCTTGATCCCTGCTTTACGTAATGTGCGCCTGCCCAAAGATTTCAAGGGTCCATGCAAGGTGCCGAATTACACCGCTGATTTACCCCCTGAAGCATGGGTAGAGAGTTATGAGATGGCCATGGAAATGCTGGACGTGGATGAGGCCGCATGTGCAAAATACTTCACCATGATGCTTGAGGGCACGGCTCGTACTTGGTTAAAGAGCCTACCACCCAATTCTATCAGCTCATGGGCCCAGTTGCGGGCCCGTTTTATACAGAATTTTAAGGATACATGTAAGCAGCCCAAGTCCATAGTAGACCTGGCGGCTTGTGTCCAGGAGGAAGGAGAATCAACGACCCGTTGGGTGCGCCGCGTTTCGGAAATTTTGCACTCGTCCGACAGGATTAATGTTGACTCTGCGATCTTAACTCTGGAAGGCAACTGCCGGTATGAGCCTCTAAAATTGAAGTTGGGACGCATGAAGCGGTTCTGTAATGACATGGGTACCCTCATGGCCGCTTTAGTGAAGTATGCCGATTCGGACAGTACCAAGGATCCCGAGCCTAATGATGATGAAGCAGGGAAGGGAAAGAAGAATAGCAACTCCAAACAGCAGTAGTAAAAACTAGCGGGTCATGGAAACGGAGGCAAGCGCAAGGCGGATGGCAGCATGGACTTTGTGGCCAACACTAATGCACAGGATAGGGGGCAGCGGCGTAGAGGTAAAGCGGCAAATCATAATGGGGCTCCCAATCCTAACGCAAGCCGTTTGAACTATTTGTTGAATCAGCCTTGCCTGAAGCACGGGACGAAGGAGGCGCCGGCTAACCATCTTTGGAAAGATTGTTATATCATGCAGGAGTTCAAAAACTCTAGTGCTTTCCGGTATGATCACGGATCAGGTGGCGGTTCAGGATCCAGTTTCCACGGGCCGGATCACGATGGAGCTTCCGATTCAGGTCGCAATCAGGGCGGTCACAATCACCAGAATAATCAGAACAGCCAGCAGCAGCAGCAGCAGCAGTCGGGTTATCAGAGCCAACCAAAATAGTTGAACAATGGGCAGTATCATGTTTTCACAACTAGTTTGGATAAACGCGACCAAAAACTCCACAGGCGAGCGGTGAATTCTGTTGAACCGGCCTTACCACGTTACTTGCGCTGGTCGGAGCAGCCTATCATGTGGAGCAGAGAGGATCACCCGCCCCGGGTTGATAATCCGGGCCAGCTAGCATTAGTGGTAGACCCTCAGGTGGGGGGTTATAAATTCACCAAGGTACTCATGGATGGAGGAAGCAGTATTAACATATTGTACTATGAGACATTCCGCCGCATGGGTTTAACAGACAAAGATCTCAGACCATCGAATGCGGTGTTCCATGGTGTGGTGCCTGGCAAATCTGCATATCCTGTTGGTAAGATAGCCCTGGATGTGGCCTTTGGGGACGAGCACGACTCCCGGTCGGAAAAACTAACATTTGAGGTGGTGAAGATCCGGAGCCCGTATCACGCCTTGTTTGGCCGGCCGGCTTACGCCAAGTTCATGGAGCAGCCTTGTTATATCTACTTGCAGCTCAAGATGCCGGGTTACAAGGGGACCATAACGGTTCATGGGAGCCGTAGGGTCGCTTTGGAATGTGAGGAAGGTGATGCGGCTTATGCAGAGTCAGTCTGTGCCATGGAGGAGTTGAAGTATTATAAGGACAATGTTGATCCGGCGGATATGACCCCTTTAAAGAAGCCAACTACAGAGCATGATTCAGATCTGAAGTTCAAATCGGCAGCTGAGACCAAGCTTGTTGACTTCGTGCCCGGCAATTCGTCCAAGCAGTTCACTATCAGTGCCAACCTGGATCCCAAATAGGAAAGCGCGCTCATCGAGTTCATCCGTGAGAATCGGGACATTTTTGCATGGAAGCCGTCTGACATGCCAGGTGTACCGAGGGAACTCGCTGAGCACACTCTTAATGTGGATCCTAAGTATAAACCGGTGAAACAGTTCCTCCACCGGTTTAACGAAGAAAGACGCAAAGCCATTGGAGAGGAAGTGGCCAGGCTTTTAGCAGCTGGTTTTATTATTGAGGTGTTCCATCCAGAGTGGCTTGCTAATCCGGTGCTGGTTCTTAAGAAAAACGGCACTTGGCGTATGTGTGTGGATTACACAGATCTTAACAAAGCCTGTCCGGCAGATCCTTTTGCCCTCCCCCGTATTGACCAGATCATTGATGCCACGGCGGGTTGTGAGCGTTTGAGTTTTTTGGATGCATACTCTGGATATCATCAGATCAAGATGGCGGTTAAGGACCAGGAGAAAACAACATTTATTACTCCCTTTGGAGCCTTCTGCTATGTATCTATGCCCTTCGGGCTCAAGAGTGCTCAAGCCACCTATCAACGGTGTATACAGAATTGCCTGCATAAACAGATCGGCCGCAATGTGCACGCCTATGTGGATGATATTGTAGTGAAGTCAAGACAGAAGGAGACGCTGGTGGATGATTTGAAGGAGACCTTTAACAACTTGCGAGTTTACAAGATGATGCTTAATCCGGCCAAGTGTGTCTTTGGTGTTCCGGCAGGCAAATTACTGGGTTTCCTGGTGTCTAACAGAGGAATTGAGGCTAACCCGGAGAAGATTACGACTATTACATCCCTAGCTAAACCAAAATGTATCAACGATGTTCAGTGTTTGGCGGGCCGGATCGCTGCACTAAGCCGGTTTATCAGCCGCCTCGGAGAGAAGGCCATTCCTTTGTACCAAATGCTGAGGAAGACAGACCATTTCATTTGGAGTCCGGCTGCTGATGAAGCATTTGAGGACCTGAAGCGGCAGTTAGCCAATCCGCCTGTTCTTGCAGCTCCGGTCGACAAGGAGCCACTATTATTATACGTAGCGGCCAATGCTCGGGCAGTTAGCGTGGCTATTGTGGTGGAACGCAAAGAGGCAGGCAAGGAATATCCGGTTCAGCGGCCGGTTTATTATATCAGCGAGGTGCTTATTGAATCCAAGCAAAGGTATCCGCATTGGCAGAAGCCGGTCTATGGTGTTTTTATGGCCAGTCAGAAGTTGAAGCAGTATTTTCAAGGGCACCCCATCACAGTGGTCAGTTCAGCTCCCTTGGGTGATATTATACAGAACCGGGAGGCGACTGGCCGGATTGCCAAGTGTGCTATAGAGCTTGGGCCACACGGACTAAAGTACGTGCCTCGGACGGCAGTGAAGTCTCAAGCACTTGTTGATTTCATCAATGACTGGACGGAGTTACAAGCACCAGAGGAGAAGCCGGATCACACATATTGGACTATTCATTTTGACGGATCCAGGCAATTGGAAGGCTCGGGGGCTGGAGTCGTATTAACTTCCCCACGAGGTGATAAGTTTTGTTATGTTCTCCACTTAATGTTCCCTTGTACTAATAATGCAGCTGAGTACGAAGCCTTGCTCCATGGTCTCCGGATGGCTAAAGAGATGAATTTAAGCCGGGTTAAGTGCTTTGGTGACTCGGACCTAGTGGCTCAACAGGTGTCTGGCACTTGGGATTCTAAGGACCCGCTCGTGGCTGCATATCGTCGGGAAGTGGGTAATATTGCAGGTTGTTTCAAGGGTTATCAAGTGGATCATGTGGACCGTCGGAAGAATGAAGCGGGGATGCTTTAAGCCGGTTGGGCTCTCAGCGTAAACCGGTCCCGCCTAACGTCTTTTTGGACGTGTTGCACAACCCGTCAGTCAAGCTCCCAGGTGAGGTGGATTTGGCTATCCCTGATCCGGAGGCTCAATTGGTGGCAGCCCTGCATGTTATTCCGGATTGGACAGTTCCTTATCTTGCGTACATGAACCGGGGGGGGGGAGTTACCAGAGGATGAGATTCTGGCCAGGCAGATAGTCCGGCGATCCAAGTCTATGACGATTGTCAATGGTGAATTACATCATTGCAGTGTATCAGGGGCGTTTCAACGTTGTGTTTCTCCTGAGGAAGGCTGTGAAATCTTAAGAGAAATCCATGAAGGGGATTGTGGACACCACGCCGGTTCAAAGTCTCTGGTGGCAAAGGCGTTTCGTCACGGGTTTTACTGGTTGACAGCGCATGCTGACGCGGAGGACTTGGTTAAACGGTGTGATGGATGTCAGAAATTTTCAAGGTGTGCCCATGTGCCGGCTCAAGAATTGAGGATGATCCCAATAACATGGCCGTTTGCAACTTGGGGGCTGGATATGGTTGGGCCTTTTAAAAGATCCAAGGATAAGAAAACCCACCTTTTGGTGGCAGTTGACAAATTTACCAAGTGGGTTGAAGCGGAGCCTGTCAGCAAGTGTGATGCAGCAACAGCGGTGCAGTTCATCAAGAAGGTGATTTTCCGGTTTGGTTTTCCACACAGTATCATTACTGACAATGGTACCAATTTATCCAAGGGCGCTATGAAGGAGTTCTGTGAACGTGAGCACATCCGACTTGACGTGTCGTCAGTGGCACACCCCCAGTCCAATGGACAGGCAGAACGAGCTAATCAGGAAATCTTGCGAGGCATCAAACCCCGGCTTATGGTCCCATTGCAAAGAACACCAGGATGTTGGGTTGAAGAGCTACCATCTGTATTATGGAGTATCAATACTACGCCAAACCGGTCCACAGGATACACGCCATTTTTCATGGTCTATGGAGCAGAGGCAGTTCTCCCTAGTGACATCCGGCACGATTCGCCTCGTGTGGCAGCTTATGTTGAAGCAGACAATGAGACAGCACGGCAAGACGCTTTGGACCTATTGGACGAGGAGCGTGATATAGCGGCTGCCCGTTCGGCGATTTACCAGCAAGATCTTCGTCGCTATCACAGTCGCCGGGTTAGAACCAGAACTTTTCAAGAAGGAGATTTGGTGCTTCGACTCATCCAAGATCAAACGGATATGCACAAGTTATCCCCACCTTGGGAGGGACCTTTCGTGGTCAGCAAGAATTTGCACAACGGGTCGTACTATCTGATTGATATTCAAGGGCATCAAGACTCACGTACATCAGAGGAGGAGACCAACAGGCCGTGGAATATAGCTCATCTTCGGCCTTACTATACTTGAGCCATCGGCTCTATCTATGTACATATCATGACAATGTACATATTATCTTTGATATATCAAACCGGAGCCTCAGCTAAAGCGGGGTCTCTGTCTTTCTTATCATGCGAGGTTACACGGAGTGGTTCTGTTTAAAGCGGCCTCCGGTTTACCCCTTGACATTTGTTTTTTATATATCACTGGGGCCTTGGTCGTGTCCGAACCAACGAACACCCTTTGATAGGCGACAGCCACCAGATCATTTGGGGACATGGTCAAGTCTGAACCAGTCACGCCTCTTGGTCGGCCTAAGGCCACAAAATCACTTGGGGGCATGGTCGAACCCGAACCATTGCCACGCCTCTTGATCTGGCATATATGCCACGAATCATTTGGGGACCTGGCTGACTTGAATCATTGTCACTCCTATTGGGGGCCTTGATCCTGTCCGACCATGGTAATACCATCTGATCAGCTCAGTATAGCATATTTTTGCAAATGGTTTTTTATCATTGCCTTTGCTTCCATGTTATTTTCATGGTTTGTTTTTTCTTTGTTTTTGTCGGATTTCTTTTATGTCGACAAACACCTTTTTTCCGATTCAGCCGATGGGTTTGATTCCCCTTTAATCCGGAGGAGTATGCCCGGTTTACCTTTTTCCTGTTAACATCATGGAGTAACAAGGGGGCTCGTATTGATTCAGTACGATTTATACGGGAGCTATTTTCTCCCACCTTTTTTCTTTCAACGGTAATGGTTTATAAAACCGCCGCTTCAGGCTTGGCTAAGCCAGCTTCATACCCAAACATGGCAGGTATTTATGTATCATATATTTGTTATATTACTGATACACATATCAGGATCATAAACCGGCTGGCGGTATAACCGCCACCGAAGTTCAAATTTTTCTGATTGCAGGAAATATGAATTGGAGTTCTTCAAACGAAAGCTTCAGTACTTATGCACGAAGGCATATTCCAGTTAGAAGCATTAACTATCCTATTACAGGGCAGCACGGTACCCAAATAAGATCATTGTTCTTTTCAGAAGATGTCACAAACAGCTTTCCAAACCAGTTTCTGGTTCAAGCCTGCTCCTCATCCTCCGCCGCTTCAGCTTCCTCGTCTCTACCCATTGGCTGGAAATCAACAGTGGTCCAGTCGATTCCCATTAAAGCTTGGAAAACAGCCTCTTCATGGATCAGGGAAGACGGTTCAATATCAGGTGCATAAGTGTGTTTACGGATTGGAGGGATCAGATTCTCCGCTTCAACAGTTGGGGCAGGCACTCGCTTGTCTTGCTCGTTATATTGCGCTTGATAATGCGTCAAATCTGCCTCTTCAGCTAGTTGGCAAGCCAAAGGGCGCACTGCACGGTTTATTGCCCTTAAATCCTCTTCGCTGAATTCAGAGCCATCTTCTTTCAGGCTGGGATAGCCTTGAGCTGCTTCCGCAGGATCAAAATCTGGCACCCATGCCTTTGCCCGGATTAAGGCATTGATGGCTCCGGTTCGGGCAGCGGATTTTTTCAGCTCCTCAATCCGGGCTGGAAGCATTGACAACTTGCTAAGAGTGTCCTGGATTAACGAGGGTGCCGGGTTGTTGTGAGAAGCTGTGGTGATGATCCGTTGGGCTCCAGTATACAATTGTTCCACCAAGGTGTAGGTAGCTTTCAATTTCTTCCGCACATCATTTCCTAAGTGCCCAATACATGTGCCTACAACAATATTGGAATGGTCTCAAACCGGATTTACACTATAGCAGGTTTAAATTATCACAGAAGTTACAAGGAGCTTACCAAAGATTGCAGCAGTCATGGAGTGTATTTGTCGCTGTACGGCCGTCAGTTCATCCACCACCGGTTTAAGGGCAGCTTCAGCGTTTTCCGCTCTTTTGGTTAAACCAGCCTTCTCAGTGGCCCAGTCAGCCCGCTCTTTCTTGAAGCCTTCTTTCAGTCGTTCAGCAGTGCTCAAAGCGCTGGTTAATTCTTGCTTTGCCTTATCTGTTTTAGCCTGCTGGGTTTTCAAGGCCTCCTGCAAATCGGCAACTCGGTCCTCCTTGATTTTCACCTCAGCCTGCACATAGTCAGCGTTTAAGCTTTGCACAGGCGATCCAAGGAGTTGAAGTATCAACCACATAACAAAGTTATATGCCTGACACTTGGGGGCTAATGCACCTTCAATTTTTATATATTACTCAATCACAAAGTCCCAAGCTCAATACAAGTATTCAACTTGGCACTTGGGGGCTAATGGCTATTTGATCAAGTTATGTTCTAAGGACAGTTCTCTATTAGAGCCCCGGTTTACTTATGCTAAGTTAGACCGGTTCTTGCGGGCTATACCGATCGGTTTCAAGAATGTTCAGGATCAAGTCCCGGTTTGACCAACGTTAAAAACCGGCCCTTGGGGGCTAGAAGGATGAAGGTAATGGCAGCAAGGAAAGAAGTAAGTTACCTCAAATTTATCCCTCATCATTTTGACCAGGCCAGCTTCACAGTCACGGCTAGTGTAAAGCCGGTTTAAATAGCCGGAGTGAAGGTCTCGGGCACTCAGGGCAGCATATGTCTCTAGTTCAACATCCCATTTTTCTTTGTTCAAAGCGGAAAAATCCTCTTTGATGGTATGCTTGGTAAGGGTGACAGGATTCCCGGGTTCAGAGCGGCCCACACCGGTAATCACAACATCATCATCTTTGGACTCGCCAGTTTGTGTTGGTGCGGCCGTTTGGTCAGCAGGAGTGTGGGATTTCTCAATCTGGATGGAGCTGGCAGGCGGATCGGCAGAGGCTGGAGTATTAACAAGCCCTTCTTCGGGAATAACGTCATCTTGCAAAGGAGGATCATTGGGGATATCTTCAGAAGTAAACATTTCACGATCCGGCGCTTGGTCATGTTCTGGGGCCACATCTTCTTCAACCGCTTTATCCAGGTGGGCCTTCTTGCTTGGTTTCGGTTTAGCCCTGAAAGAAAAACAAAAAGTCAAGAAAAAGCATAAGCCATTATGCGGTATACTGGAAGCATATGTTCAGTTTAACTTACCCAGCAACTGTTTTCAAAGGTGGTAGCTGAGTGGCTGACGATTCACCAGACGATGAATGAGAAGTGACCTGATAATCGGAGTCGGATGGATTAAGAGGTTGACGGAAGAAACCCGCTTTACGATTTAAATCAATAAAAAGGTCGGAGACCTCGGAGCGGCGTTTTCGAACCGGACTATTTGGTAAACCGGCAGAGGTAACTACCTGGCCACTGTGCCGGGTTGTGCGGCGAGCTTCGTGTTGCTGGGTCTTCATAAGAAATTGGGAATCCAGATAAGCAAGAGGATGAGAAAATTTAACTTTCCGGTTTGCCCGGCGAAATTTTGGCAAAGGCAAGATTTCTGAATCGAAAGAGAGAATGGTTACCTCAACGAAACCCGCATTGCTGGCTTCAGCGTCATCCTGACAAGCATCATCATCAATAAGGCGTGTAAAAAGCAAGCCAAGTGAATCAAGTTCTACCTCAAGATCCGGATTACCCACATCATCATCAATGGCTGGGTCAGATGAAGCGGTGGTTTTTCTCTTATGAGCTGGTTTCTTGATAACCTTGGTCTTGGGCCGGGTTGGCCGTCCGGCCTTCTCCGTTTTGTCTTGAGGAAGTTTCTTGCTCCAAAACGGATTATCGCCCTGGATCAGCAGTAATTAAATGTTAAACATATAAAGCAGTAACCGGTTCAACAATAGAGCAATTAAAATATTACCGCTGGCGGTTTGTTGGTGGTGCAGTAAGGAGGCAGACCGGTTTGAGCACAGAGGTGCTCCGGTTCATTCAGCATCTTTTTCACAGATTCTGTGACTTCGTCATCAGGGAGTTGGATTTTAGTGTGTCGGAGTGGGTCATCGACACTATCAGTATACTTGCACATCAAATTGGAGCGCCGGCTCAGAGGCAGTATGCTCCATGATATCCAACAACGTGCAAGATCTATTCCCGTTAAGCCGTTGGCCATAAAAGCTCGGAGCTTGGACAGTTGCGGAGCGTATTTAATTCTTTCCTTAGCGCTTAGTCTTTGTGGAAAAGGGTGCGTGTTGCTGAGCCGTTCCGGACGGAAACCAGGCAAGGGATTTTCATTGTCAGGGGAGGTATCCTTGCAATAAAACCAAGTTGCATTCCACTCCTTGGGGTGAGTATGGAGTTTGATGTGGGGATAAGTGATTTCCTTCCTCTTCTGAATGGCCATACCGCCCAATTCAGTGTTGGGGCCATCGGTGAATTCAGTGCGACGGTTTAAATGAAAGAGATCTCTAAACAATTCGACTGAAGGCTCCTCTTGAAAGTATACCTCAGAAAGCACTTGAAAGTGGCATAGATTGGTAACAGAGTTGGGGCCAACATCCTGTGGACGGAGCTGAAAATTGGCTAATACATCCCGGTAAAATTTAGAGCCGGGAGGTTTGAAGCCCCGGGCCAAGTGATCTGCGAAGACCACAACTTCTCCTTCCTGGGGGGTAGGTGGACATTCATTTCCAGGAACCCTCCAGTGGATCGTATCTTTACTGTCTAAAGCGCCGATCAAGACTAGATCGTCCAACTGTGATTCCGTGATGCGAGAAGGAACCCAATTGCACTCATACATTTGTTTGGCCATGGCGAGATCTACAAGAAATAGATGATCCGGTTCAAGAACACGATGGGTAAAAGAAGGTGTTGATCTAAACTACGATGAACCGGTCTTCCATAATGCGACATCATGTGGATTCTGGCGGTTCAACCAGGGGACTAATGGTATACACCAGTTTAGTAACTTTTTTCTATGATAAGTTAAACCGCCTGACCCAAGCATCGGAATAAATTGAAGCTATGGACAACTAGGTATACAGAAACAGGTTTCACAAAGATCTTATCTCAGCCACGGATCTACAGCAAGCTCACAAAAAACAGAAAATATTCCGAAGAGTGAGGCAGAACGGAAGTGAACCATTGAGCGGGTATGTGCGTGAGATCTATGGGCTTAGATAAGAAATAACAGGCGGATGCCTAAAGATTACTACTAAACACAGCGGGAGTTTACAGATTCATCCAAGAATCGGAATACAAGTATGAGCAAGTGACGAACACAGCATGAACATGGAACCCTAAGAACAGATCTAGGTCAAGAAGAGGAGAAAACTTACTGGGAACGGAGAAGATGCGGAACGATACCGCAGTGCTCTGGTGCGCTCAGGTTGATGCAGCGGCCCAAGACAAAGCAGAGGTCGACGGTGGCGGCGGAGCTCCAAGGCTGGCGACGCGAGGAAGACGAAGAAGAAGAGATGAGGGGAAAAGAAAGGAGAAGACCATTCGGTCTTATTTATAAGGCAACAGAGTTAGGTCAAGCGCGCGGATCCAGGAGCTGCCGTTAAAAGAGGGCGTTATAAATGACAAAATTCATGATGACGTCATGCCGGTTTACAACAACCAGAAATGATGACAACATGGCAGTTTACCAATTTCCAGAAGATGTCCAAGACACAAGAGTTTGTGAAGGATTGACATGAACCAGTTCAAATCAATCTGGGGCCTAATGTTGGGGATATTACCACTAGGCATAAACCGGCCTACTTGGGCCGGGTTAATTTCATTAGTGGTATAAGCAGATGAAGGCCCAAGGCCTATAGTCGGTTTAGAATCTGTAGCCGTAAACCGACCTGATGTGTAACTTGTATTGTAAGTTAGTAATAGAAAGATACCAACCGGGATACGAGTATGAACCGGTTGGGACTCTATGGACCGACGGGCGTCACCCGTGCATATAAGGGGACGACCCGGCGGCGGTTCAGGGACAACCACAACTTGAGCCTAGGCGAAGCTTGTTTGCTCCCTAGCCATCGAGATCATATCAATTCCATCACAACTAGATGTAGGCTTTTACCTTCATCGAAGGGGCCGAACTAGTATAAAACCCTCGTGTCTTTGTGTCCGCTTTAACCCCTTCAAGTAAACCCGTGGCGATGGCTCCACGACTAAGTCCTTTCACTAGGACATCTGCCGTGACAAATCCACGACACCCGCTGCGCGATGGCTGAAGTTAGAGAAACGATGAGGTTGAAGAGATTGCTCTAGCACGGACTCCAAGAAATAATATGGTGTCAGATGGATGTCGTGGTGGTGGCGTGTGCCGTACTCCTGGACGTGAATGCTTGTTCTGGCCCATGCCACCCTACTACTCCTACTACTTACTCCTACTATATAGTGCTAGTATCGAGGATTCGAGGTGCTGGTTACGTACAACGAACACATTAACATATGGCTACAGTAAAAACACCCGCCCAACGCGCGGAGCATGTGAAGCTAGTACAAATAGTGTACTACTATTGTTGATTGGCCTCATCTGATAACCTGTTGCAATGCACGTACAATTATGTATTCGGTAAATATTTTTTTGCCTTGTCGCACCACTCACTCAGAGAAGCGACTCGAAAGCCATTCATAAATTTAGTAAGTTTATCACATGCATATCATTTTATTACATACAACAGGTCATCAACCCACATCGACAACGACGATACATTATAAATACTAAAGTTTTCACCACACAACAAATAACAAGCCATGAAATGAACTTCAACTCAACCATTCCGCGATGTTGGAAACGCTTGCTTTGAACCACAAGTGATTCTCTGGGACGGGCCATCCGTTGTCGATCTGGAGACCAATGCAGGACTGATCATCCAGGTTGAAGCGGCCTACTATATCAGTACCAGGGTAGGGAACCACCCAAATGTATGAGGTATAGACACAGTTGCTTCTCATAAATGTGTCAACAACAGTTGGATCGCCTTTCACCATCATCGGATAGTTTTGTCCAAGGAAGAGCGAGTTTTCTCCAAGACTATCAATTTTGTGCCAGGGAGAAGGAGTTGGCGCTAGCACACTAGTATCCATCCCGAATACCATGCAACGGGTGTTGGAATAGGTCCGAAGAGTGCGACCATGTGAGGCACCTGCTTCCTTAGTAGTAACATCATCAGTGGGCTGTATACACACAAGAAGAGGTGATCCATCGGAATTAGTTGCTAGGCGCCACAGAGTATATGGGCGCTGCTCGTGATCATCACCATCGGCATCTCCCCCTTGGTTATAAAAAATTTCAAGTATAGGTGGTGGGATGTTCACAGGACCTTGGAAACACAAGAAGAAGGTTAATTAGTAAAGGGAAACTTGTTAACCCGCATGCATGTGGATGAAACAATTATAATTACCGTGGAAGATAAATGTACCGAAACTACTAGGATGCCATGCAAAAACAGTGCCTCGAGTGGTGGCAGCAAACACAAGGCCCTCGTATTGAATTGCATCACAGTACTCATCCGTGTACAGAAATTGATTTTTGAGCAATATCCATCGAGTGAAACCATCAAGGATGGCAACAAGCTTGTCGAAGATAGCAAAAACATCATAGTTGATGTAATTCCAAGAGCGGTTGGGAACTCGACAAATTGCTATCTTCCGTAGAATACAGTCACCATGATTGTATTTGAACGTGCGTACATTACCGGTGTGCTCAACCTCTGGGCAGTGTGCTGAGATTTTTGGAAGTGGAACCCGGTGACGAGTGTACACATTCACAAGTTCCCACTCGCAGTTGGACCCAATGTAAACAACCCAATCTCCAGATGCGCCCGCCCAAGCCTTGCCCTCAAGCGATGGCATCTTAACATCATACGTATCATTATCAAGCGGCATCAACTTGCACAGGGCGAGGCCTCTGTCGTGCCGGCGCCAGTCATCAGGGTCACGGCGAAGAGGGGAGATCAAACCGCTCCTTGACTCTTGGGTTCTTTGTAATGATGTTATTAGTTGAGTCGAGAATGGGCTTGAACGAACTTGCCATGCTAGCTGAAGTGATGACATCGCACCGCCTCCACCACGTCATCTTTCAGATCGGGGCAAGAATAACGGGGTCGTTTCCGGCATGTTCCCTTCATGGAGAAGACGATCGAACAATGGCAGAAGAAAGGGTGAAGGGTTGAAGGAAAATGGAGGAGGGAGAGGAAGAGCGTGCGACAGTAGTTCCAAATCGAGAGGCAAAGGCGAAGAGTCGGTGGACGGTTGCGAGTTTGCCACGGTTCATGAAGAGGCGCCCCGGCCTACACGTCCGTTCGGAAATACTCCTACTACTCGCCGTCATCTCACTGATATGTTGGAAAGGGACCACATGTCAACGAAACATGGTGTGTAATTTCTGGTGCAAAATGTGATCTGGCCGCGTTGGCCCGAGGTGCCGCATTAGTTATCGACCTTTATTTTTTAATGGCGTGCCGATCAGTTTTGAAGCATGACTAGCTGGTACTGTACGCAGAGAAAATGGGTTGTATTTGTCCTCCACGGTTTAGAGGCTGACTTGTGGGCCTAGCAAGTTGATGCGTACACAATCAGGAGATGATTGTACGTGGAGAGGATGACAACAGGGACCCGCCAAGGTCATGGCAGTACGCAAGCAAGTGCCTCCTTATTTCAAGCCAATAAAAAAATGGCTCCTCCTAGTGGATTTCTGACATCTGGGTCCCATGCCATTGTCAACATAGTCAATAAACGATAGAATTACACAACGAGCGGCTGACACCAGGGACCCAGCAGCTCGTCCAGTTATTTTTGTTTTGGGTTAATTTGATAAATGCCACTCCAAATCTGGTGTATCCGAGAAATGCCACCGCAATTTCCAAACTTTCAAAAATGCCATTTCATGCCATTTCTAGTGGCATTTTTCGAAGTCTGGAGTGGTGTTTTTCAAGGTTTGCAAACTGCAGTGGCGTTTTTCAAAGTTTGCAAAAATTGCAGTGGCATTTTTCAAAGTTTGGAAATTGCAATGGCATTTTTATGAATCTCCATAATTGGAGTGGCATTTATCTAATTTGTTTTTGAGACGGAAGCAGGGTGTTAACTGGGCTGTGCAGGACACTCTGGCCTGTCTAGACAGCCTTTTCTTTTATGTTTACCACAGACCAGCCCAGTAGTTTTTTTCTTTCTGAAAATGGCTAGCCCAGTTCTTTTGTGATTTGTCAAGTAAGTCGCTTTATCAGGCCTGTTGGGCTGCAAATCTTTCAAGACGAGGAGAGCTTCATTCGGCTGGCCGAGAAAATGGCCTATCAGTAATGAGAAATGGGCTGTACATTTTTAAAACACATCAAACCGGCAATTGTTTTCAAATATCTTTTTTTTCATTTCAAGATTTTAAATTGCATTGATTTTTATGCATGGACAATTTATTGGATTTTATATTGATATACATTTATTTTTAAAATTAGTCTGAATGTGACTCGAATTTTCGGGATTAAAAACAGTTCAGACCGCACCGACATATGCAAAATTTCGTATAATTTTTTAACCGTGGCCACAATATGGGCTGTAATGCTAACATAAAGAATATGGGCTCCAAAAAAACCCGTAAGAATTAGAAAATGGGCTGTAAATTATTTGAAATAATGGCAGATGGGCTGTATGTTGTTCTCCACATATTTGAGGCTTTCCATAGGTGGCATGTATACTGTTGGATGTCCATCCAACGGCCGTTGTGCTTCTTCAATCTTTGCTCTTCCTGCTCCAGCCGCTCAAACAAGCGCCGACGGGACTGCCTGCTCCCTCCTCCCCACGGCCGGCTGTGCTGCCGCGCAGGCCTCACCGCCCCACCGTACTCCCATCGATGGCCTAGCCATCCCTCTACTCACCCACACCTGCTGTTATTCTCCGGCGACGGCAGATGAACCAGTAAACCCTCGTACAGTCATACTCCCCTCCGCATGGGAAACAAAAACAACGACCGAGTCTTCCCTGCCTCCATGTCGTTCCCTTCCTAGGCCTCGTCGTCGTCCACCGCCCTGGTGCTCTCGGCGTGGCGTGGTCAGCGTGGTCAACGACCGACATGCATCTGAAGTGGACTGTACGTGGAGAGCCTAACAGCTGGGTCCACGGCCGCAAGCAAGGAAATGCCTCCTTATTACGCGCAAAATAATGATTTCCTCCACCTGACATCTGGGACCCACCGAAACAGCCTCTGTATTTCGTGAAAAAAACGTTACCGCCGCTGACAGCTCGAACCCACCAGATATATCTTCGCACGCAAGGAAGTGCCTCCTTATTACGCACAAACAAATGAATACTCCCCCTGCTAGCTGGGACCCAGTATAGTGGGCCTACTAAGTTGACGGGGACGAAGGGCTTTGTCAACTTAGTCAATATGCACGATTCTAGCTCGACTGACCGTACGATGTCCATCCAACGGCCGTAGTGCTTCTTCAACCTCTGGTCTTCTTGCTCCAGCCGCCCAAAGCAGCGCCAGTCGTGCCGCTTGCTCCTGCCTCTCGTGGCCGGCTGTGCTGCCACGGAGGCCTCACCATCCCCATACTACTCCCACCGCTGGCCAGGCCATCCCTCCACTCCACTCACCCACACCCCCTGTTATTCTGCGGCGACGGCAGCGCAACCGAACCAGTGAACCCTCGTACTCCTCTCCGCGTGGGCATCCACTGCCGCGTCTTCCCCGGCTCCGCGTCGTCCCCTTCCCAGGCCTCACCGTCGTCCACCGCCGTGGTGCTGTCGGAGCAGCGTGGTCAATGTGGTCAACGACCGAATTCTATTGGAAGAATACTGTACGTGGAGAGGCTGACAGCTGGATCCACGGCAGCCGCAAGGAAGTGCCTCCTTATTACGCGGAAAATAATTATTCCTCCACCTGACAGCAGGGACCCACCGGACGCCCACCGGTATATCGCAAAAAAAAACGTTTGCCCCTGACTGCTGGGACCCACCCGACGGGCCACCGTATTTCGGAAAAAAAACGTTCCCCTTGCTCTCAGCTCGGACCCACCGGAAGTGCCTCCTTATTACGCACAAAAAATGAATATCCCCTGCTAGCTGGGACCCACCTTGGTGGGAGGCTGACTTGTGGGCCTACGAAGTTGACGGGGACGGAGGGCTTTGTCAACTTAGTCAATATGCACGATTCTAGCTCCAGTGACCGTACGATGTCCATCCAACGGCCGTAGTGCTTCTTCAACCTCTGGTCTTCTTGCTCCAGCCGCCAAAACCAGCGCCGGTCATGCCTCATGCTCCTGCCTCCCGTGGCCGGCTGCGATGCGGCGGAGGCCTCACCGCCCCTACTACTCCCACCACTGGCCAGGCCATCCCTCTACTCACCCACACCCCCTGTTATTGTGTGGCGACGACAGCCTCACACCGCAGCGAACCAGTGAACCCTCGTACTCCTCTACGCGTGGGCATCCACTGCCGCGTCTTCCCTGGCTCCGTGTCATCCCCTTCCTAGGCCTCGCCGTCATCCACCACCCTCGTGCTCTCGGCGCGGCGTGGTCAACATGGTCAAGGAACGACTTCCATCGGACGTGGACTATACGTGGAGAGGCTAACAGTTGGGTCCACGGCCGCAGCAAGGAAGTGCCTCCTTATTACGTGCAAAATAATTATTCCTCCACCTGACAGCGGGGACCCACCGGACGGGCCACCGTATTTCGTGAAAAAAACATTTGCCCCTGACTGCTGGGACCCACCAGATACATCTTCGCACGCAAGGAAGTGCCTGACAGTCGGGATCCACCTGGTCGAAGCGTACGTAGCGTTGTCATTCTGGTCGCGAACGTGTACGTACATATATACTGGTGGATGCAGAGGCTCGCACGTGTCGTAGTAGAGGCGCGCACGTAGCATGTACACGTACGTACAACGGCCAGGGTGCAAGAAAGAAAATACGGCCACGTATGTGTACATACGAGCGGGGTGTCGAACGCCTACTCGCGCATACGTACGGCCAGGGCTCGTGTACATGTCTGGGTCGGAACGGAGAAACAACATCGTCATCGTGTTCATGGGGAGGCAATGGAATGCGTCGTGTTCATGGGAAGGCAACGGAATGCGTCGTGTTCATGGGGAGGCAACGGAATGCATCGTGTTCATCGGGAGGGCTTGGACGGAACAGACGATGGAAACGAGGCCTGGCGTACCACAGAACGGAGGAAACGGCCTTGTGTTCGACCGGCCATGTTCGAAACGGGATCCTGTTCATCGGGAGGGGTCTGGCGTACCGCAAAACGGAGGAAACGGACCTCCTACGGTCGAAACGGAGGTCCTGTTGATCGGGAGGTGTGTGGCGTACTGCAAAACGGACGAAACAGACTTGTGTTGGAGCGCTACTGTCGAAATGGGGGTCCTGTTCATCGGGAGGGGTGTGGCGTACCGCAAAACGGGACTCCACGGGATACTGTTCATCTCCACCGTCGACCCCCTCCAGCCTCCACGAGCTACTGTTCATCCACCGTCGACCTCCTCCAGCCTCCACCCGCGACTGTTCATCCACGGGCTCCTGTTCATCCAGCCTCCACCGCGCGCTACTCCACCGGCTACTGTTCAACCAGCCCTCCCCACGAGCTCCTGTTCAACCACCCCTGCACGGGCTACTGTTCATTCTGCCCTCCACCATCTACTATTCATCCTACCCTCCACGGGGTGGTCCTGTTCATCCAGCCCCAACTAGCTCGATCGATCGGGGTCCTGTTCATCCAGAGGCAACACCACGGGGTCCTGTTCATCCACCCCCACCGAGAACTTT
>NC_041382.1:532018289-532046879 GCF_002162155.2 Triticum dicoccoides | reverse complement strand
GATCGGCTTCAGTTAGCAGCAGTAGAGAAGGAATCGCTTGATCGGGTTCAGTTAACAGCCATCAATCGATCGCTCGGGTTCAGTAACGCGTAGCCTGTAGTGCAATCGCTCGGGTTCAGTTAGAACCCAACGCCTCTCTCGGGTTCAGTTAGAACCAATGCCTCGCACACACGCGCGTACGTGTACGAGAGAAGCGCACATCGCTCGGCCCCTGACCTCCCACCGTAACCGGGAACTCCCCGAAATTTCCCTCCCCCTCGCTTCTAGCATGGTTTTTTCTGTCATGGATGGCCCAAAGAATGTCATGCAGCTGTGTCTCCGGCCCGCCCAGGATGAAAAGCCCATTTTCTGTCATGATTTTTTGTCATAGAAGTAGGAGCCCACCACATCTATGATGATACCAGGTTTTGTCACAATTATCATCATAGAAGTGTCATATGTATGACAGAATTTTTTTCGTTCGGCCCAAAATGTCATAGATGTGTCTTTTTTTTGTAGTGTCAGTTGTTCCATGGCTGTTAAAGTGCCAGCCAGCTCTTCTTTAGCCTTGGAAGTTTCTGCTTGCTGGGACTTAATATTTTCCTGAAGGTCGGCGATTTGAGATTCTTTTTGGCTCAGATCAGCCTGCAAGAGACATTTAATGAGTTAGTAGTGCATATTTGAAGTCCCAAGCACATAACAGGTTATACACTTGGCACTTGGGGGCTAATGCATATGGCTTTTATCAATTGACATTTTAATTCCCAAGAACATAACAAGTTATACACTTGGCACTTGGGGGCTAATGTATATTTGCTCAAGTCAAAGTTATGGATTTTTCTTCCTTAGTCGATTTACAAAGATGGTTATCAAGAATTTTGGAAGCTTCATGACAGAAAGGTACCGATTCATCCTAAAGGTATAAACCGGTCCCTAGGGGCTACACAAGCAAAAATTGCAAGATTCATACTTTAAAGTCCTTGGGGGCTACGCAGGCAAAGTTGAAGTATTACAAAGTCCCGGTTCACATTGATATCATAAACCGGTCCTTGGGGGCTGTTGGAGTTGATATTAGAAATTGGACACAAGAGAAATAATTATGAAGAGTTTACAGTGTTTACCTCATATCGCTCCTTCATCAGGCCCACTAAACCGGCTTCTTAGTCGCGCCTTGTATACAGGCGGTTTAAGAAGCCGGAATGAATCTCTTGGGCGTTGAGTGGGCATAGCTGGTTAAATTTGTTTTCCACTTGCCCTTATCCATAGCAGAAAATTCTTCCATGGCACTATGCTTTGATAAAGCGATAGGATTGCCAGGGGTGGTGTGGCCGACGCCAGTGACAATGACATCGTCTGATTGGTCATCAGCCACTTTGGCTGGGCTTGGCGGTTTGTCGGCAGCTTTAGCCGGACTTGGCGGGTCGGTAGCATGGCCGGTGGGATCATCTTCCATCGGTTCAGCAAAGGTTTCATGATGTTCTGGTGTTGGATCATCATGTATAGCGTCAGTATTCGGATCAAATTGTTCTGGGATCTGTTCCGGTTCAGTGGCCGAGTTATCATCAGCCGGTTTATTCAATTTGGCCTTTTTGTTGGGCCTGGCCTTGGCTCTGAAAGGAAAAGACACAAAGGTTAGTATAACAAACAAGTATAAAGCATCAAGAGTTAAGTTTAAAAGTGCTCACCCAGGAATAGTCTTGAGAGGAGGGAGTTGTGTGGCCTTTGACTCGCCGGATGATGAATGAGGTGTTCCCTGATAGTTTGAATCAGACAGATTAAGAGGTTGCCTGAAATAACCCGCCTTGGGATAAGGAGTATCAAAAATATATGATACCTCCGATCGACGTTTTTGGGTTGGAGTGTTCGGTAAACCGACTGAAGTAACTACATGGCCGCTGTACCGAGTTGTGCGGCGAGCTTCATGCTATTGTTTCTTGAAAAAAAAGTTGGGATCCAGATAAGCTAGAGGGTGTGCAAATTTTACTTTCCGGTTTGCTTGACGGGTTTTCTGTGTTGGCTGAGGATCTAAACTAGAGGAAAGAATAATTACCTCTACATCATCAGCCCGGCTAGCTTCAGCGTCCTCCTCATAAGGGTCATTGTCAATGAGGTGTATGAAAAATGAACCAAGAGAATCAAGTTCTACCTCTGAGTCCGGATTATCAAGATCCTCGTCGAAGTTCATCCCGGTGGATTCAGCTGCTTTCTTCTTGGCAGGTTTTTTGACGACCTTTGTCTTGGGTCGAGGGGTCTTGGACGGTTTATCCTGAGGTTTCTTCTTCCAAAATGGGTCGTCACCCTGTTAAAAAATTGACAAAGGTTATACAAAAGAGTTAAGAATATCAGGTACAAACAGGAGTTAAGCAATTCTTACAGCTGGCGGTTTATTCAAAATGCAGAAGGGACTTAGCCCTGTGTGGCTATAGACAGCCACTGATTCATCCAGTATCTTTTTAACAGCTTCAGTGATTTCAGCATCAGTTAACTGAATGTCAGTATGTCGTTGAGGATCTTTCAAGTCCCTTGTGTATTCGCACATTAAACTGGGGCGGCGGCTTAAAGGCAAAATACTCCAAGATATCCAGCAACAAACAAAGTCAATTCATGTCAGACCATTAGCCACAAAGGCTCTGAGCTTGGCAAGTTGTGGTGCATACTTGGCCCGTTCTTTTGCAGTCAGCCTTGGGGAAATGGGTGTGTATTGGTAAGTCGGTGAGGACAATAACCCGGCAGAGGATTCTCATCATCAGGGGAAGTATCTTTGCAATAGAACCAAGTTTGGTTCCAATCCTTAGGGTGACTATGATGCTTGCGTGAGGGAAACTGGCGTCTTTCCTTTTCTGAATTGAAACACCGCCAAGTTCAGTGTTGGGCCCATCTACAAATTCAGTACGACAGTTCAAATAGAAAAAGTCCCTGAACAGTTCAACGGTCGGTTCTTCTTACAGATAAGCCTCGCAAAACACTTGAAAATTACAAATATTGGACACAGAGTTAGGTCCAATATCTAGAGGGGGGATCTGTAAGCTAGCAAGCACATCACGAAAAAACCTTGATCCAAGAGGTTTAAAGCCACGATTCAGATGATCAACAAACAGAACTATCTCGCCATCCTTGGGCTCAGGAGGATTTTCTGGACCGCGGGCTTGCCAGTGGATTTCACTCTATTTTGGTAAAGCGCCAATTATAACACATCCTTTCAGATCTTCTTCCGTAATCCGGGATGGAACCCAGTTACAAGCATAAAAAGTCTTGGCCATTTCTTAGACAACCTGAAGGAAGGTTTGTGCTGGTTTAAGATTCGTGGTTGACAAGCATAAAGCATTGCAGGTTAAGAGACAAAAGGTATTCATGCATGCAAAATTGTTAAACCGGAGGTTGATGCTATTATAAATGATAAAGAGATTGGCGGTTTACAAGGGGACTAATGGTATATTGCGGGTTATTTTCTAAAAGTTAAACCGCCTACTTTGGTATGGAAGATACAGGTCTGAAATAACCGAGTGATGGAAAAATAGGTTTCACAGATTGATATGATAATTTCAGATCTGCAGCGTGTCAGCAAATCAAAGTATATTCAGGCCTAAAATACAGGTGCTTGAGCAGTTCATCAGGTCTAGATGAGATTTTTATATACGAAGAGGATGATCAAATGATGAAAAAGGGAACTATAACTACGGCTGCACAGGAAAATATCAGATCTGAGCTCGCCATTTAAGCTACGGAGAAGAATAGGGAAGAACAACACTAAGCTTTGATGAACTCGCAGAAACCCTAAACAGGATCTATGGGAAAGAGCAAAGAAAGACTCACCAGGGCTGTTGATTGCGGAGGCGTGCAGATGAAAATCTGGTCGAATCAGGTTGATGCAGCGACCGTTGTTGGGGCAGTCATGAAGGTTGACGGCGGCGGCAGCGCTCGAGTATTGAGGCGACGCGAGGTGGAAGAAAGACGAAGAGGCAAGGGGAGAAAAGGAAAGGGACCCTCGGCCCTATTTATAAGACGAAGGGATAAGCGACAGGCATGGGAATAGAGGATCCCAAAAAATGGATATGTGACAGAGTTGTCGCCTCGATTTTCAGAGGCTCATTAATAAAAATAAGGTATATACGGTTTTTTAATGAACAGGTGAAATCATGGCGGTTTATTATAATCCTGGAAGATGACGTCATGGCGGATTACAAGGTTTACTCGAAGGTGTTGAAGAAGAAATTTTCCTAAAGTGTTGAAGATTGACATGAACAGGTTCAAATCAATCTGGGGCCTAATGTTGGGGATATAACTACTGAGTATAAACCGCCCAGGAGGGGCCGGGTTATACCCATAAGGAGTTATCCATATTGAAGCCCATGAAGACAAGGAGCATGGTGCTTTATTATAGAGATCTAAAGGCCCGGGGCCCAAAGGCGGATTAGGGCCCGTAGACATAAACCGCCATATGGTGTGTAACTTGTGTTGTAAGATAGGAAAGGGCAGAAACCGAGCCAGACACGTTTATGAGCCGACCGGGATTCTGTAAACCGCCGGGCGTCGACCTGTGTATATAAAGGGACGGTCCGGAGGTGGTTCAAGGACAAGAAACAACAACTCGAGAACCAGGCAAAGCATATTCACTCCCTGGTCATCGAAACCCTAGAAATCCCATCACAACTGGAGTAGGCTTTTACCTTCACCGCAAGGGGCCGAACCAGTATAAACTCCTTGCGTCCTTTGTCCGCTTTAACCCCTTTAAGCTAACTACATTGCGATGGCTCCACGACTAAGTCTTCACACTAGGACATCTGCCGTGACAATTCCACGACAAAAACCATAGAGCCATCAACACAAGCACACAACGCAAAGAAAATAGAATATGTCAAAACAGAATAGTCTGTAGCAATTTGACTATTTCGAATACTTCTGTAACTCCAAAAATTCTGAAAAATTAGGACGGCCTGAGAAATTTGTATATTGATCTACTGCAAGAGGAATGGGTGTTTTATCGCTCTCTGGTTAAAAATAAGAATTATTTTTGCAAGCGCAAAAGTCATTGTTTTTTCAGCAAGATCAAACAACTATCACCCAAGAAGATTCTAAAGGCTTTACTTGGCACAAACACTAATTAAAACATAAAAAGCACAATCATAACAGTAGCATAGTTGTGCTAACACTTAAAAACAGGAAGCAAAAAGTAAAAATAAATTTTATTCATTGGGTTGCCTCCCAACAAGCACTATAGTTTTATGCCCTTAGCTATGCATAAAGCACGGATCTAACTTTTGTCATCTTTGGTTCGAGATCCATAAGATGCCCTCATGATTGATTCATATTGTGGCCTAATTCTTGTTCTAGGTAAGTGTTCCATACCCTTCCTCAAAGGAAATTGGAACTTAATATTGCTTTCTTTCATATCAATCATGGCACCCGTAGTGCGTAGAAACGGTCTACCAAGAATAATAAGACAAGACGATTGCAATCAATATCAAGAACAATAAAATATATGGGCACATAATTCATATTTCAAGAATAAGAACATCATTAATTCTTCCCATAGGCTTTTTAATAATAGAATCCACCAAGTGCAAATTCAAAGAACATGATTCAATATCGATAAGACCAAGCACATCACATAAAGATTTCAGAATTGTAGAAACACTAGCACCCAATTCACACAAATCAAAACATTCATAATTATTAAGCTTGACTTTGATAGTAGGTTCCCACTCATCATGCAATTTTTTAGGAATTGAAACTTCTAATTCCAATTTTTCTTTAAAAGCTTTCATCATAGCATCAACAATATGTTTAATAAAAGCTTTATTTTGTTCATAAGCATGGGGTGAATTTATCATGGATTGCAACAAACAAATACAATCAATCAAAGAGAAACTATCATAATTAAAGTCTTTGTAATCCAAAAGAGTGGGAACATCACTAGCTAAAGTTTTGACCTTTTCAAACCCACTTTTATCAATTTTATCAACAAGATTTTCACCCTCCGAAATATTGGGACGCCTTCTAGCTAAAGTTGACTCTTCTCCAGTCCCTTTTTCATCAATCTTAACTTTACTAAACATGGAATCAATATAAGAAACACCAATCATTTTAAGATCTTCATCACTTTTGCGAAAGAAATCACTAGAAAATGCTTTTTCTAAAAACTCTCTTTTAGCTCTAAGCATAGCGGTTCTTTTCTTACTTTTATCCATAGAAACATAAAGAGAGTTAATTGATTCATCTACTTTAGGCACACAAAATTTCATCTTGAGATTTTCCACATCATGAGGAATTCTATCAACACTTCTAGGCAAATCATCAATCTTACTCAACTTTTCTTCTATGGAAGTGTTGAAAACTTTTTGCGTATTGATAAATTCTTTAATATTGTTCTAAAGTTCATAGGTGGGAGGCAAAGAAGAGAACCAAATTTTTGCAAAATCACGCAAAGAAAATGGAAATACTTTCATCTTCACCACATCATTGTCCACATATTTTTTCTTTTGCATATCACATAATTCCACGAAGGTATTAAGATGGGAAGCGGCATCCTCATTAGGAGTACTGGAAAATTGATCTTTCATAACAAGATTTAACAAAGCAGTATTAATATCACAAGACTCCGCACTAGTGGCGGAAGGAGCAATCGGAGTGCCAAAAAATCATTGTTGTTGGTATTTGGGAAATCACGTAACTTGGTCTTCTCTTGAGTCATGATGACCACACAACAAGACTGCACTCAAAAACAGATCCGTCAAGAAAACGGCAAACGGAAAAAGAGGCGAATAAAACGACAAATTTTTGTGAAGTGGGGCAGAGGAAAACAAGAGGCAAATGGAAAATAATGTAAATTATGAGGAGATGAGATTTGCGATTAGGAACCTGGTATATGTTGAAAATCCTCCTCGGCAACGGCACCGAAAATTCCTTTTGATGTCGCTTGAAGGTACGTCGGTATTTCCCCAAAGAGGAAGAGATGATGTAGCACAGCGGCGGTAGGTATTTCCCTTATATATGAAACTAAGGTTATCAAACCAGTAGGAGAACCAAGCAACACAACGTAAACAACCCTTGCACACAGATAACAAATCCTCATAACCCAATGTGTTAAAGGGGTTGTCAATCCCTTCTGGGTACGGCGCCTCAAGATAGGCGAACAGACATGAGATAAAATTGTAGTAGATTGATAAATCGAACACGAGATAAAATAAATAAGAATAAATTGCAGCAAGATATTTTTGTATTTTTGGTTTGATAGATCTGAAAATAAATGCAAAGGAAAATAGATCGCAAAGGCAAATATATGAGAAAGAGACCTGGGGGCCGTAGGTTTCACTAGTGGCTTCTCTCGAGAAAAATAGCAAATGGGGGGTGAACAAACTACTGTTGGGCAATTGATTGAACTTCAAATAATCATAACGATATCCAGGAAATGATCGTTATATAGGCATCACATCCAAGATTAGTAGACCGACTCCTGCCTGCATCTACTACTATTACTCCATACATCGACTGCTATCCAGCATGCATTAAGTTCATGGAGAAATGGAGTAATGCAATAAGAACGATGACATGATGTAGGCAAGATCAGTCTATGTAGAGATAGACCCCATCATTTTATCCTTAGTAGCAACAATACATACGTGTCGGTTCCCCTTCTGTCACTGGGATCAAGCACCGTAAGATCGAACCCCTTACAAAGCACCTCTTCCCATTGCAAGATAAATAGATCAAGTTGGCCAAACAAAACCCAAATATTGAAGAAGAAATATGAGGCTATAAGCAATCATGCATATGAGAGATCAAAGAAACTCAAATAACTTTCATGGATATAAAAAGATAAATCTAATCATAAACTCAAAGTTCATCAATCCCAACAAACACACAGCAAAAGAGTTACATCATATGGATCTCCAAGAGACCATTGTATTGATAATCAAGTGAGAGAGGGAGAGGAAGCCATCTAGCTACTAACTACGGACCCGGAGGTCTACAAAGAACTACTCACGCATCATCGGAGAGGCACCAATGGAGGTGGTGAACCCCATCTGAGATGGTGTCTAGATTGGGTCTGGTGCTTCTGGACTCTGCGGTGGCTGGATCAATATTTCGTCAACTCCCCTTGGGTTTTGGGAATAGTGGGGTATTTATAGAGCAAAGAGAATGTCCCAGGGGCACCTTGGTGGGTTATGCTCTCCTCTGAGCACCCCCCCAGGCGCAGCCAGGACCCATTATGTTCCTTCTGGTCCAAAAAAATCTCCGTAAAGTTTCGTTCCATTTGGACTCCGCTTGATATTGATTTCCTGCGATGTAAAAAACATGCATAAAACATCAACTGACACTTGGCACTATGTCAATAGGTTAGTACCAAAGAATGATATAAAATGACTATAAAATGATTATAAAAATCCAATATTGATAATATAACAGCATGGAACAATCAAAAATTATAGATACATTGGAGATGTATCAGTTGCATGTCATATATTATTACTCTAACATTTGGTCAAAGTTAGCCTTGAAAAACGCATTAGGCCCTGTATAGATGGAAGGAGGGAGTAGTAGTGAAAGTGGATCCTGTGACGTAGGTATCCCTGCCTTACCCTCCCTTTCGATCACTTACTGGCAGGCCCCATGCTTGCTAGGCCCCGCATGTCAGTTACTCAATGGGTTCGGCCACGTCAGGGGATCCTCATCCATAGTATACTCCCTCTGTTTTTATTTACTCCGCATAAAACAGAGGGAGTAGTAGTATAAATGATGCAGGCGGGGGAGAGGGAGGGACGTCGGTTTGCTCTCAACTGCAGTCCCACAAGCAAGCAAAAAACGCAAGATGAAGCGTGTTCCATTCGATGAGCGACGTGGAGGGTCCAGTGTGCCGGGGTGCAATGCGAACGCGACAAGAGCGATGTACAGTCAAAACCGATTGACTGGTCATCACGGGAACCGCTATTCACACTAGAACCTTCGCTGCTCGGCCTACGCCAGCCACTGCCCCAAAACCACACCTCCTCTCCAGCCCATTCCCCCACCTTTCGATCCCCTAGCCTGCATCAAGCGTCCCCTAGTTCGCCGAAAAGCCATGGTGTGCCGCAAGATCACGTACTACAAGATGTTGACGCCGGAGCACCGCGCAGAAATCATGGCGGTAGTCGACGCCACAGACCTCCGTTCCCAAGCTAACTTTGCAGCGGGCCAATCCCCAAGTTCTTTGGAGCCAAGCTACGAGGAGGAGGAAGCCGATCCAATGTTCATGGCGGAGGTCACGGCGCAGAAGGCCCCTGATGCGTATGAGATGATGGACGTCGACTTCATGCCGGCGTCCGGGTCCCCCATGGTGCAGGCGGACCAACGTTCAACGTGGCGATACTAAAGGAGGACCGGGAGGCAGAGGCTCAACTCGACGCGGAGCGCGCGCATGCCGCTGCCATCGAGGCTCTCCTGCAGGTGGAACCAGATGTCGTGGATGTGAACCAGGCAGCGGAGGCTCAACTTGACGTGGAGCGCGTGGATGCCGCTGCCATCGAGGCCCTCCTGCAGGTGGAACCGGACGTCCTGGACTTGAACCCAGGGGGTGGAGGCTCAACTCGACGTAGAGCGCGCATATGCCGCTGCCATCGAGGCCCTCCTGCAGGCAGAACCGGATGCCCTGGACTTGAACCGGGCAGCAAAGGCTCAACTCAATGCAGAGCGCGTGGATGTCGTTGCCATCGAGGCCCTCCTACAGGCGGAACTAGACGTCATGGATTTGAACCGGGCGGTGCTCTCATTCGCATAGAGCGCCTGCACACTCCGCGTGAACGAGTAGCTGGAGGCTGAGGACAACCATGGTGCGGAGACACATGTCAGTAGCTATGGCTGGTTCGCGCCGGCAGCCAAAGACGATGAGGCCGTCTCGTTCCACGAGAAGTGGTAGTTTTTCTTTATGTTGTTGTTTTTAGGGATCTTTTGCTATGTAAAAACATATATTTATGCAAGTCGCCTGACTTTCATCGTTTGGGTCAATCGATCTTTTCAGGCGGTTGGATGAATATCCTACGTCTCCTAACCCTTCTTCCTCAACTCTTCTTCTTCCCCAACAGACCACCACATGGGTCGTACGGATCTTCCCCAACACGCGGTTGGATAAACATACTGATGTATGAACGAAAATTATGTGTCAGAGGTAGGATGGCTGAGTTTGGTTTGATCACATGCGGTAGCACATGTCAGTGTGGGTGCGTTCCCTTGGTTGGGTTTGCAGCGTGCAGGAGCGACTTGTGAGGGTGCGGTGCGACCGCGGCGTGCAGGAGCGAGTTGTGAGGGTGCGGTGCGACCGCGGCGTGCATGATCGGCTGTGTGACGGTGCAGTGCGACCGGCGTCAGGAGCGACTATGTGAGGGTGCGGTCCGACCGCGACAGCCGTGCACAAGTATACCTCCTTTTCATTTTGAAAATTTTAGTTAAGCTTGGCAAAAATGTGTGGCCGAGTATGGCAATGCAAGGCCGAGACCCAAACAGGATACAAGTACCTATGTAGGAGTACTAGTGTTAAAAAACAAAGGCGGGGTTTTCCTTCGTGGGATTAATCGATACAAATCCTCGTTTGACATGTCAATTAATGCTTATTTTTTCTCCAAAGCCCAAAGAGCTAACCATCTCACTCCTCATTGCTTGATTAATGCAGCGTCATGCAAACCAACCTTCTCACTTCCGCATGCATGCAAGGGTATATTAATGTCCTTGGTTGCTAGTACGAGGCAAACCCCATCAATTTTGCCTCGATTAGTGTTAGTGGCCTTCTGCAAATTGTAATTTTGATATACTGACCTTGTGTACAAAAAAATGGAGGTAGTAACTATTTGACTTCCTTCCCCATTGCAGTGACGTGCATTGTGGTTTGGCGAAGTGCGTTCGACGGAGAACACCATTGAGGGAGACCACGGTAAGTCATTCGCAAGTGCCGCATGTAAGCCGAGACAACCGCCTTATTTGCATCCAGAAATTCTGTTGAACCAAAGGACGCGTAAATGTACCAGTACTAGTACACAATAGCGTCATCCGTCCAGCTTAGTGTGCTGAGGTGGTTTCTCAAAGAAGACGATGGAGAAGCAGAGTCAGTGAAGAGTGAAATGATGGTTGCTTCATCCGTGCTTTGTGGTTTTATGCCTCACTACTTTGTGATTTGTGATAGAAGGGACATGGGAGTAGACTCTGTGCTCTATACTGTACATGCGTCCAAGCACGGGACAAAGAGGAGAGACATTGCATTTTTCTATTCCTTCAATCAATCAATCAGGGAGCTTCGGTTCTATCTTTTTGGCTTTGGCAGCACCATCCACAATGGTTCCATCGATGCCAAAAGCTATTTTCACATTTGGCTACACATTGTGGATCCCCTTAACCATACCACTTGGTTTTGCTCCTGTGTGCTATCTATACAAATCTCAATTATATTGATCTAAAAAATTATAGAATCAAGATTAGTAAAAAGGAGGTGATTTTGCCGAGCGGATGGCGGGGAAGGTTTCTTGTTTTTAGATGACATTGGCCTGGTGGTTTGCTAACATGCGGTCCCACGTGTCAGTGCTTTACTAAGACGATCCGCGTCCCACATGAGGCAGAACAACGGTAGAAGCAACACGTGGTTAACTTGAAGAAGATGAGGGAGAAGAGGTTTCATCAACGAGTGAAATGATAGTTCCTTCGTCCCTCCAACTTCTTTTTTAGCATTATTACTTCGTCCCTCCAACTTAACTGCAGGAAAGGTGCAACTTTGTGATTTGACACCTCATTGCTCATTACTACGCCGGCGCCATGAGTCGGGTGCTTCACCCCTGCTGCTCTGCATTGTGTTTCAGTATGGAATGTGGACCCGGTAGCTTGATGTCCCACATGTCAGCAAAAGGGACCAGAACATTTATGAAAGCGAGTGCTCCACTCTTACGACGGATGAGTACACGAAACGATGACCCAACGAACTGTTACTTGTACTATTGTCGCTAATACGCTGTTTGGATTAGATGTTGCAATATCGGTTGTAGTATTTCCACTCTTTCTATAAGCTAAGAGAGATGTCGCATAACTATAGTACTATAGTACTATAGTTTTGTTGTTTCGCACGATGCATCGATACAGAACCAACTAAACAGGAAAGGGCGGAATGTTTCCCGCGCGGTAGATGATATTGGCCATACATTTCAAAGGAAATTTTAATGTATGCAAACTGAATAATTAAGTAACAAATTGATATCTAGTAAAACTAAAAACACATATGATTTATTGTGTTAGAGTGTAGTAGTAGTGCTATATTGCATAGTTGTTAGATGTAACATGCGAGGATGTGTAGAGATGTAGTTTTGGAAGGCCTACAGAGAGAAAAGTGTAATACGGTCACCATACTTCAGAATACGCTCATTACAGTCACTATATACGTTTTGCCGTGATTATACGGTCACTTGCTCACCGTTCAACATTGGATTGCACTATGTTGACCGGCGCAATAGTCTACGTGGCACCATATTGACTAGTTAAATTGACCATGTTCCTTGTGGGTCCCACATATTAGTTCGCATAGGAAAAAGGTCAGATAAACAGAAATTTATGCAGGCGCGACAAGACTCCAACCCGTGCGCGGTAACCACCTGGTTGTGTATGTGTCTATCAGGGCCTGATGTGTGTGCATGCACGTGTAGGTTGAGAACTTGAGCGTGAGTGTGTGTGTTGGTCGTGTGGTGTGTGCATGCATGCGTGCGTGTGTGCATGTGAGTGTTGCGTGCATGCATGGTTGCGTGTGTACGTGTGAGTGTTGCGTGCATGCGTGGATGCATGTGTTCGTGTGAGTGTTGCGTGCATGCAGTTCGTGTGCATGCGTGTGTGTGTGTGTGTATAATCACCACACCAGCTCATGTGTGTTAAAATAGACGACTCAGCATAGCAATACAAGGCCACCTTGTTCGCTGTGCTCGCGGTCATGACTTCGAGCCACCGTCTTTTTTGTCGTTTATTTTCATTCTTACTAGCAAGATGCCCGTGTGTTGCACGTAACATCAAGATGCATTTGTATGACTAGTTTATCTTGTGAGAGAAAAGGATGAACGAGGGAAGGCCTTATTTGCAAATGTGGAGAGGTGTGTGGGTACCTTTTTGCAAAATTGCCATAGTTTCCTTCCTATCTGTCAGATATAAATCGGACGGCCTATAATGCAGGATGGCAGGCACACCACCATCACCAACTCTGTTTTTATAAGAGTGTAGAGTAGATACATGTCGACAGGTGGACCCAATGGTAGTGAGATAATGTGATGCAACACTAGAGGTGCCACATGGAGCGTTTAACTAGTCAACTAGTCGTGTCTTAATATCAAATATAGAGCTGTACGATGAGCCCGTGACTGTATAATAACCACAAAACATAAATGGTGACCATAATGAGTGGATTCTAAAGTCCAATGTACGTATCATGCTTTCGCTTCAAATGATAGTCACTGTATATATCGCGAGAGAAAGATGAAACATGCATGAATGTGCTGGGGGCGTACTTTTGGAGGACCTGAAGATAGTTTGTGTGCGTACATGAAAGGGGCGTAGAGGGGGTGTATGCGATGGAGAGAGAGATGCTCTTCATTTCTCTTTATTATGACTAACTTTATATATAGTATAAAAATATAAAAATGCATAGTGCGGAATAAGTATCATTGTGGGCACCATGCAATGCAAATTAACGTTCATACTCCTCCATATAAGTTTGTAATGTTGTATATATGTCAAAATTCTAAAATATTTTCTTGGCCACACTTTATTCAAAAGGAATGTTGTATGCGAAATAAACGTGAAGAGAGGGCTTTTTAGATCAATAGGGTATGTGATGTAACATGTATGAATGTGTAGTTGATGTATTTGGCAGGGCCTAAAGAGGTATGTGTGTGTATTACGTATTCGAGAGAGCCATGGACAGAGGGGCTAGCGGGGGAGGGGGCCGTGGGAGAGATACACTACAAAAAATACACTTCCGTGATGATACGTGTTTGTCACAGTAGGTCACGTTTTCTGTCATGCATGTACATCCATGACAAATTTATGACAGAATCAAGATAGTCATACTTGTGCGGTCGTAAGAGTGTTCCATGACATTACCAAAATTATCAAAACGGAAGTGTCCACTTCCATGAAGATAAATCGCGCGTCACAGAAGTGCTTTCGTCAAGGGTGACTGACACATGGCATCCACCGTAACGGAATGCCGTTAAGCTATCGGGTCCAGTTTTGGATCCGATAATCCGTTAACAGGCCCGACCAATGGGGATTTTCCACGTGTAAAATCCTCATTGGCTGGAGGAAACATGTGTCGGCTCACTATTGGGACAGATGTCATCCACTCATTGGACCCAAAGCGCCTATGATACGTTGACATGTGGCACGGCCCAACAGAGGCCCATTCCTGTGAAAAGGCCGGCCCGTTTGACCTTGTCAAAAGGTGGCGGGCCGTCCCACGACAAGCCTGTTAGCAACATGTTCGCATATAGCCCATTTACAACCCGCTAACCTAGGGCCCGTTTACGGCCTATCCGAATTAGGCCCAATAGCGTCATTTGGGCCATCCAATATAATTCCAGCCTGTTTTTGTTGGGGAACGTAGCAGAAATTCAAAATTTTCTACGCATCACCAAGATCAATCTATGGAGTAATCTAGCAACGAGGGGAAGGAGAGTGCATCTACATACCCTTGTAGATTGCTAAGCGGAAGCGTTCAAGTGAACGGGGTTGATGGAGTCGTACTCGTCGTGATCCAAATCACCGATGATCCTAGTGCCGAACGGACGGCACCTCCGTGTTCAACACACGTACAGACCGGTGACGTCTCCTACGCCTTGATCCAGCAAGGGGAGAAGGAGAGGTTGGGGAAGACTCCATCCAGCAGCATCACGACGGCATGGTGGTGAAGGAGGAGCGTGGCAATCCTGCAGGGCTTCGCCAAGCACCATGGGAGAAGAGGAGAACTTGGGAGAGGGGGAGGGCTGTGCCAGAACTTGGGTGCGGCTGCTCTCCCACCCCCACATATATATAGGGGCAAGGGAGAGGGGGGCCGGCCCCCTCAGATCCAATCTGAGGAGGGGGCGGCGGCCAAGGGGGTTGCCTTGCCCCCCAAGGCAAGGGGGGGCTCCCCCCTTTAGGGTTCCCCCAAACCCTAGGCGCATGGGCCCTATGGGGGAGGTGCCCAGCCCACTAAGGGGCTGGTCCCTCTCCACATACAGCCCATAGGGCCCTCCGGGGCAGGTGGACCCTCCCGGTGGACCCTCGGAACCCCTCCTGTGGTCCCGGTACAATACCGGTAACCCCCGAATTATTCCGGTGACCGTATGATGACTTCCCATATATAAATCTTTACCTCCGTACCATTATGGAACTCCTCATGACGTTCGGGATCTCATACGAGACTCCGAACAACATTCGGTAACCACGTACATATATTCCCTATAACCCTAGCGTCATCCAACCTTAAGTGTGTAGACCCTACGGGCTCGGGAGTCATGCAGACATGGCCGAGACAACTCTCTAGTCAATAACCAACAATGGGATCTGGATACCCATGTTGGCTCCCACATGCTCCACGATGATTTCATCGGATGAGCCATGATGTCAAGGATTCAATCAATCCCGTATACAATTCCCTTTGTCTAGCGGTATAGTACTTGGCCGAGATTCGATCGTCGGTATCCGATACCTTGTTCAATCTCGTTACCGGCAAGTCTCTTTACTCGTTCCATAACACATCATCCCGTGATCAACTCCTTGGTCACATTGTGCACATTATGATGATGTCCTACCGAGTGGGCCCAGAGATACCTCTCCGTTTACAAGGAGTGACAAATCCCAGTCTCGATCGTGCCAACCCAACGGACACTTTCGGAGATACCTGTAGTGTACCTTTATAGCCACCCAGTTACGTTGTGATGTTTGGCACACCCAAAGCACTCCTACGGTATCCGGGAGTTGCACAATCTCATGGTCTAAGGAAATGATACTTGACATTAGAAAAGCTTTAGCATACGAACTACACGATCTTGTGCTAGGCTTAGGATTGGGTCTTGTCCATCACATCATTCTCCTAATGATGTGATCCTGTTATCAACGACATCCAATGTCCATGGTCAGGAAACTATAACCATCTATTGATCAACGAGCTAGTCAACTAGAGGCTTACTAGGGACATGGTGTTGTCTATGTATCCACACATGTATCTGAGTTTCCTATCAATACAATTCTAGCATGGATAATAAACGATTATCATGAACAATGAAATATAATAATAATAACTAATTTATTATTGCCTCTAGGGCATATTTCCAACAGTCTCCCACTTGCACTAGAGTCAATAATCTAGTTCACATTGCCATGTGATTAACACTCACAGGTCACATCGCCATGTGACCAACATCCAAGAGTCTACTAGACTCAATGATCTAGTTCACATCACTATGTGATAAAACACTCAAAGAGTTTTGGGTTTGATCATGTTATGCTTGTGAGAGAGGTTGTAGTCAACGGGTCTTGTCATATTCAGATCCCTATGTATTTTGCAAAACTTTATATCATAGATGCTGCTACCACGTTCCACTTGGAGCTATTCCAAAATGTTGCTCCATTATACGTATCCGGTATCTCTACTCAGAGCTATCCGGATAGGTGTGAAGCTTGCATCGATGTAACTCTTTACGTCGAACTCTTTATCACCTCCATAACCGAGAAACATTTCCTTATTCCTCTAAGGATAATTTTTTGACCGCTATCCGGTGATCCACTCCTAGATCACCTTTGTACCCTCTTGCTAGACATGTGGCAAGGCACACATCTGGTGCGGTACTCAGCATGGCATACCGTATAGAGCCTATGACAAAAGCATAAGGGAGGACCTTGTCCTTCCTCTTTCTTTTGTCGTGGTCAATCTTCGAGTCTTACTCGACTTCACACCTTACAACTCAGGTAAGAACCCCTTCTTTGACTGATCTATTTTGAACTCCTTCAAAAACATCTTAAGGTGTGCGTTCTTTGAAAGTATCATCAAGTGTCTTGATATATCTCTATAGATCTTGATGCCCAATATGTAAGCATCTTTATCCAGGTCTTCCTTTGAAAATCACTCTTCAAACAACCGTTTATGCTTTCTAGAAATTCTACATCATTTCGAATCAACAATATGTCATCCACATATACTTATCAGAAATGTTGTAGTGCTCCCAATCACTTTCTTGTAAATACAAGTTTCTAGCAAACATTGTATAAACCTAAAAGCTTTGATCACTCCATCAAAGCATATATTCTGACTCCGAGATGCTTGCTCTAGTCCATAGAAGGATCGCTGGAGCCAGCATACCTTTTAGCATCCTTAGGATCGACAAAACTTTGATTGTATCACATACAACTCTTTCTTACGAAAACTGGTAAGAAAACTTGTTTTTGACATCCATCTGTCAGATTTCATAATTGAAAAATACAGCTAATGCTAACATGATTCCGACGGACTTAAGCATCGCTATGGGTGAGAAATTCTCATCGTAGTCAACTCCTTGAACTTGTGAAAAGATTCTTTCCCACAAGTCGAGCTTCATAGACGGTAACATTACCGCCCACGTCTGTCTTCTTCTTAAAGATCCATTTATCTCAATGGCTTGCCGATTATCGGGCAAGTCCACCAAAGTCCATACTTTGTTCTGATATATGGGTCCTATCTCGGATTTCATGGCTTCTAACCATTTGTTGGAATACGGGCCCACCATCGCTTCTCCATAGATCGTAGGTTCATTGTTGTCTAACAACATGATATCTAAGACAGGATTACCGTACCACTTAGGAGTAGTACATATCCGTGTCGACCTATGAGGTTCGATAGCAACTTGATCTGAAGCTTCATGATCACTATCATTAACTTCCTATTCAACAGACGTAGGCGCCACAGAAAACATCTTTCTGTGTTGCATCACTCTCTGGTTGAAGTAAAGGTTCGACAACCTCATCAAGTTCTATCTTCCTCCCACTCAATTCTTTCGAGAGAAACTCCTTCTCGAGAAAGGACCCGTTCTTAGCGACAAACAATTTGCCCTCGGATCTGAGATAGAAGGTATACCCAACTGTCACCTTTGGGTATCCTATGAAGATGTGTTTGTCCGCTTTTGGGTTCGAGCTTCTCCGGCTGAAGCCTTAAGCATCGCAGCCCCAAACATTAAGAAACGACAACTTTGGTTTCTTGCCAAACCAATGTTCATTTGACATCGTCTCAACGGACTTTAGATGGTGTCCTATCTAAAGTGAATGCAGCTGTCTTTAACGCATAACCTCAAAATAAAAACAGTAGATTGGTAAGAGACATCATAGATCGTACCATATCTCATAGGGTTCGATTATGACGTCTGGACACACCTTTACCTTGTGGTGTTCCAGGTGGCTTCAACTGTGAAACAATTCCATAATGTCTTAAGTGATTGCCAAACTCATAACTCAGAAATTCTCATCGATCAGATCGTAGGAACATGATCTTATTGTTATGATGATTCTTAACTTCACTCTGAAATCGCTTGAACTTTTCAAACATTTCAGACTTGTGCTTCATTAAGTAGATATACCTATATCTACCCAAATCGTTAGTGAAGATGAGAAAATAGCGATATCCACCACATGCTTCAATTCTCATTGGATCACACGTATCAGCATGCATGATTTCCAACAAGTCACTTGCCCGTTTCATTTTACCTGAAAACGGGGCCTTAGTCATCCTGCCCATGAGGCATGGCTCGCATGTGTCAAGCGATTCAAAATCAAGTGACTCCAAACATCCATCGACATGGAGTTTCTTCATGCATCTTACACCAATATGACCTAAGCGGCAGTGCCACGAGAAAGTGGTACTATCATTATTAACTCTACATCTTTTGGCGTGAACATGTGTATTACCACGACCGAGATTCAATGAACCATTCACATAGGGTGCTTGACCATGAAAGGTATCATTCATGTAAACAGAATAACCATTATTCTCTAACTTAAATGAATGACCGTATTGCAATGAACATGATCTAATCATATTCATGCTCAACGTAGACACCTGATAACATTTATCTAGGTTCAATACTAATCCCGAAGGTAGATGGAGCGTGCGATGGTGATCTCATCAACTTTGGAAACACTTCCAACACACATCGTCACCTCGCCCTTAGTCAGTCTCCGTTTAGTCCGTAGCTTTTGCTTCAAGTCACCAATAATAGCAACTGAACCGGTATCCAATACCTAGGTGCTACCAGGAGTACTAGTGAGGTACACGCATATACTTTGTTGAAGTTGCCAGCCTTCTTATCTACCATGCATTTGGGGTAATTCCGCTACAAGTGACCGTTCCCCTTACAATAGAAGCACTTACTCTCAGGTTTGGGTTCAACCTTGGGTTCCTTCACTGGAGCGGTAACTGGTTTGCCATCCATGAAGTTTCCCTTCTAGCCCTTGCCCTTCTTGAAACTAGTGGTCTTGTTAAACCATCAACACTTGATGCTCCTTCTTTGATTTCTACCTTTTGCGGTCTTAAGCATCGCGAACAGCTCCAGGATCAACTCCATCCCTTGCATGTCATAGTTCATCACGAAGATCTAGTAGCTTAGTGATAGTGGCTAGAGAACTCTATCAATCACTATCTTATCTGGAAGTTTAACTCCCACTTGAGTTAAGTGATTGTAGCACCCAAACATTCTGAGCACATGCTCACTAGCTGAGCTATTCTCCTCCATCTTGTTGGCAAAAGAACTTGTTAGAGGTCTCTCACCTCTCAACATGGGCATGAGCCTGAAATCCCAATTTCAGCTCTTGGAACATCTCATATGTTCTATGGCATTCAAAACGTCATTGGAATCCCGATTCTAAGCTGTAAAGTATGGTGCACTAAACTATCAAGTAGTCATCAGGATGTGTCTGTCAGGTGTTCACATCATCCACTGACGACGTTGTAGGGGTTTGCACATCGAGCGGTGCATCAAAGATGTAAGCCTTCTATGTAGCAGTGAGGACACTCCTCGGACCACGGACCTAGTCTGCATCATTGCTTACAATATCTTTCAACTTAATCTTTCTCTAGGAATGTATTGAAACAGGGAGCTACAACGTGAGCTATTTATCAACAACATATTTGCAAAGACAATTTAGACTATGTTCATGATAATTGAGTTCATCTAATCAAATTATTTAATGAACTCCCACTCAGGTAGACATCCCTCTAGTCATCTAAGTGAAACATGATCCGAGTCAACTAGGCCATGTCCGATCATCACGTGAGACGGACTAGTCAACATCGGTGAACATCTTCATGTTGATCGTATCTTCTATACGACTCATGCTCGACCTTTCGGTCTTCCGTGTTCCGAGGCCATGTCTGTACATGCTAGGCTCGTCAAGTCAACCTAAGTGTATTGCGTGTGTAAATCTGGCTTACACCCTTGTATTCGAACATTAGAATCTATCACACCCGATCATCACGTGGTGCTTCGAAACGACGAACCTTCGCAATGGTGCACAGTTAGGGGGAACACTTTTCTTGAAATTTTAGTGAGGGATCATCTTATTTAAGCTACCGTCGTTCTAAGCAAATAAGATGTAAAACATGATAAACATCACATGCAATCAAATAGTGACATGATATGGCCAAAATCATTTTGCTCCTTTTGATCTCCATCTTTGGGGCTCCATGATCATCATTGTCACCGGCATGACACCATGATCTCCATCATCATGATCTCCATCATCATGTGTTCTTGAAGTTGTCTCATCATCTATTACTTCTACTACTATGGCTAACGCTTTAGCAATAAAGTAAAGTAATTACATGACATTTATGTTGACACGCAGGTCATAAATAAATTAAGACAACTCCTATGGCTCCTGCCGGTTGTCATACTCATCGACATGCAAGTCGTGATTCCAATTACAAGAACATGATCAATCTCATACATCACATATATCATTCATCACATCCTTTTGGCCATATCACATCACAAGGCATATGCTGCAAAAACAAGTTAGACGTCCTCTAATTGTTGTTGCAAGTTTTTTTTACGTGGCTGCTATAGGTTTCTAGCAAGAACGTTTCTTACCTACGCGAAAACCACAACGTGATATGCCAATTTCTATTTACCCTTCATAAGGACCCTTTTCATCGAATCCGATCCGAGTAAAGTGGGAGAGACAGACACCCGCTAGCCACCTTATGCAACTAGTGCATGTCAGTCGGTGGAACCAGTCTCACGTAAGAGTACGTGTAAGGTCGGTCCGGGCCGCTTCATCCCACGATGCCGCCGAATCAAGATAAGACTAGTAATGGCAAGTAAATTGACAATATCGACACCCACAACTGCTTTGTGTTCTACTCGTGCATAGAAACTACGCATAGACCTAGCTCATGATGCCACTATAGGGGAACGTAGCAGAAATTCAAAATTTTCTACGCATCACCAAGATCAATCTATGGAGTAATCTAGCAACGAGGGGAAGGAGAGTGCATCTACATACCCTTGTAGATCGCTAAGCAGAAGCGTTTAAGTGAACGGGGTTGATGGAGTCGTACTCGTCGTGATCCAAATCACCGATGATCCTAGTGCCGAACGGATGGCACCTCCGCGTTCAACACACGTACAGCCCGGTGACGTCTCCTACGCCTTGATCCAGCAAGGGGAGAAGGAGAGGTTGGGGAAGACTCCATCCAGCAGCAGCACGACGACATGGTGGTGAAGGAGGAGCGTGGCAATCCTGCAGGGCTTCGCCAAGCACCATGGGAGAAGAGGAGAACTTGGGAAAGGGGGAGGGCTGTGCCAGAACTTGGGTGCGGCTGCCTCCCACCCCCCACATATATATAGGGGCAAGGGAGAGGGGGGCCAGCCCCCTCAGATCCAATCTGAGGAGGGGGCGGCGGCCAAGGGGGTTGCCTTGCCCCCCAAGGCAAGGGGGGCGCCCCCCCTTTAGGGTTCCCCAAACCCTAGGCGCATGGGCCCTAGGGAGGGAGGCGCCCAGTCCACTAAGGGGCTGGTCCCTCTCCACATACAGCCCATAGGGCCCTCCGAGGCAGGTGGACCCTCCCGGTGGACCCCCGGAACCCCTCCGGTGGTCCCGGTACAATACTGGTAACCCCCGAATTATTCCGTGACCGTATGATGACTTCCCATATATAAATCTTTACCTCTGGACCATTCAGGAACTCCTCGTGACGTCCGGGATCTCATACGGGACTCCGAACAACATTCGGTAACCACGTACATCTATTCCCTATAACCCTAGCATCATCGAACCTTAAGTGTGTAGACCCTACGAGCTCGGGAGTCATGCAGACATGACCGAGACAACTCTCTGGTCAATAACCAACAGCGGGATCTGGATACCCATGTTGGCTCCCACATGCTCCACGATGATTTCATCGGATGAACCACGATGTCAAGGATTCAATCAATCCCGTATACAATTCCCTTTGTCTAGCGGTATAGTAATTGGCCGAGATTCGATCGTCGGTATCCGATACCTTGTTCAATCTCGTTACCGGCAAGTCTCTTTACTCGTTCCGTAACACATCATCCCGTGATCAACTCCTTGGTCACATTGTGCACATTATGATGATGTCCTACCGAGTGGGCCCACAGATACCTCTCCGTTTACAAGGAGTGACAGATCCCAGTCTCGATTCGTGCCAACCCAACATACACTTTCGGAGATACCTGTAGTGTACCTTTATAGCCACCCAGTTACGTTGTGACGTTTGGCACACCCAAAGCACTCCTACGGTATCCGGGAGTTGCACAATCTCATGGTCTAAGGAAATGATACTTGACATTAGAAAAGCTTTAGCATACGAACTACACGATCTTGTGCTAGGCTTAGGATTGGGTCTTGTCCATCACATCATTCTCCTAATGATGTGATCCCGTTATCAACAACATCCAATGTCCATGGTCAGGAAACTGTAACCATCTATTGATCAACGAGCTAGTTAACTAGAGGCTTACTAGGGACATGGTGTTGTCTATGTATCCACACATGTATCTGAGTTTCCTATCAATACAATTCTAGCATGGATAATAAATGATTATCATGAACAATGAAATATAATAATAATAACTAATTTATTATTGCCTCTAGGGCATATTTCCAATAGTTTTAACTTTCGGCCCATGTATGGTCCATGACATCTTTCGGCCCATATGAGGCCCTTAGTAACCCTCGGCCCATTAACGGCCCGTGGTAAAACTGGCTCGTAATGAACAGTGTATCACTTTATACCCATTAACGGCCCATTATTCCGTTGGGCCATTTCCAGCCCATGTTATCTTCCGGTCTTGTCTGGGCCCATTTACTCTTGGGCTCATTTCCAGCATTCGTTTACTTTCGGCCCGTTACTATCATTTTCTGCTTATGGGCCAAATATAGCCCGTGGTTATAGTTGGCCCGTTTGTGACCCATTAATACGTTGGGCTGTTTTCATAGCGTCATCAAATACGACCTATTAACGACGACCCCTTATGGTCGGCCCATGAATGGACGATTTCAACTGTAGCCCATTTACGACCATAATGTGGTCTGTTATTGGCCCATGTTTGGCCAACTGATCATACGGCCCGTAGAAGGCCCATTGATGATACAGCCCATGGAAGGCCCATTGTGTCTACACCCCGTAGAAGGCCCATTGTTTCTACGGCCCGTAGGAGGCCCATGTTAACTACAGTAAATATGTAGCCCATTGTTAATGTGGCCTAGTTTTAAAAAATAGGTTATTGCGGCCACTAGCAAACCGCGGAAAAAGAACTGCACTGACTACAAGAAAACAAATAAATGAGACAACGGAAATAAATAAGCAAGCAACTTACGCTAGGCTATCATGGCTATTACACATATTACATCCACTGGGCATCAAAGTTCGCCACAAGTGCAAATATAGGGAACAAAGCAGCATATAAACGCCGCAGCAAAACAAGTCCAGAACTAAAACTACTTCAGAAGAGCTCAAGAAACAATATCCTGGGTACCCATAATGCTGGCAAGATGCTTAGCAAGCTTATTAGCTTTCTCTTGTTTGGCGCTTAAATCCTCCAGCACTTGTTGTTGCACCAGAAAGTATGCATCTGAATTATGCAGGGACTTCCTCAGTCCTTCTGCTTCCTGTCTCATAACATCTGATCGATGTCTCTCAACTTGAAGTTGAGACTCAAGAAGCCGAACTGATTTAGGCAGCAAGTTCAAAGAGCTGGTGCCAGCAGTAGTAGCCAGTAACTCGAACACTACATCAAGACAGGACTTTGGGGTTGTCTCAGTGTCTTCAATATAGTTTTTATCAGCTTTCTTGGAGAACAACAAGGATGTCTCTCTATCTTGAACCTGATCTACATTACTTCCTTTACCATTGTATAACGGGGTACTCTTCTCCAATATTTTATCCGTGTTCTAAAGGAGAAACAAACAAACACATCACATGTTTATAATGTAGTATATGAAACTCATTTTGGTAAACCAGTTCAGTAGTAAGGTGGACAGGATAACAACATGAAACAAACATATATCTATGTAGTATGGTCACTGTATGGTCTATATCATTATAGTTTATGTTGCCAAATCAAGATAGATACAGTTCGAATCATATCTATTTAAGACAAAGCAGCATAGACAGAATATAAGTGTGGGAGGCTACACAGCAATAACAACACTTGTAATGTGCATGGCATGAGAACATAACTATTTATTCAATTGAAACTGAAATCAACATAGAGCAAGTTACAACAGCAAACACGTTAAAGAAACAGGTTTAAAACATACCTGTTGCGCCATTGGAGTTTCAACTGCATCCTTAAAATTTGAAATTAGTTGGTATGAGTAAATATAGTGATGCAAGAGCAAAGTAGTATGAACCATAGCTATGGAACCTGACCTGAGAACAATTCTTCTTCTGCTTTAAGCGTTGACTTGGGGTTCGGAGTGGTGGTCCTCGTGCTTTGGGCACTGCAGTTGCCTTACTAGCTGCTCGTGTTTGGGTGCTCTGTGGTGGAGACGGTGCTTTGTCAATGGGAACTGGGTTACTATCTGCTGGGGTTGGGCTTAGGAGGGGTGTAGCTGGTTCCCTGACCAACTGGGTAGGGGTACAATCTGCGTGAGTCTGGGTTATGTGTGGTGGGGCTGGTTCTTGGGCAAGTACAACCGTGGTTCTATCTCCATCGACAGGTAGCACAATCTTTTCTAAAGACCGTGTTTTTACTCCCGTAGATACTGCCATCACCCCCTCCAATTGAAATGGCTGATAAACAAGAAAAGTAATTGAATGTACAGACATTGTAAGATAGACATGTGCAATGGATAGTAGGGAAGAAAACAGGACATGAAATAATTCACATTTATGTTGTCTAACCAAACAGAATAGCAGGACATAATTTCAAATATATGATGACTAATTAAACAAGATAGCATGACACAATTTCGCATGTATGATGGCTAACTAAACAGGATAGAATGACATACTTCAAAAAATGATGACTATGTAAACAGGATGACATGATATAACTATACGATGTGTCCATTAAAGTGGTTGGCATGCCATAAATCACAAACGTGTCGTCGATGGAAACATGATGGCATGATATAATTCACGGATAGAATGACATAATTCAAAATATGATGACTATGTGAACAGGATGAGATGATATAACTATATTATGTCTATAGAAAATGGGTTGGCATGCCATAATTTAGATACATGCTGTCTATGTAAACATCATGGCATGATATAATTCAAATATATGATTTATATACTAAGGAAGTGAGCAGAGGGCAATCGCATATATGATGTGTCAACTAAGGAGATGGCATTCAATATCGTGTATATGATGTAAAAACTAAGCATTGCAATACAGCATATGCATGATACGAGTAATATAACCCTGCCAAGTTTGAGCATACACCTCAGGGGGATAATAGGACTGGTCATCTGCCTCTGAATCCTCCTCTGAAGAGCTATCTATAACCAGCAACATATCTGCTTCACCAGGTAGCATTGTCTGCTCTGAAGACCTTGTTTTCACTCCAGATTTCTCCATCACCAATTCAAATGGCCGATGCAAAGGAAGAGCAGTTGAATATACAAACAATGTCGACAAAAGCAATGAGAAATACAAAAAAAGGACGACATGATATAATTCACATATATGACGCTTGGCTAAACAGCATGGCATTGCATAATTCACATATATAATGCCTTGCAACAAGATAGCATTGCATAATTCACATATATAATGTCTTGCAAAAAGATGGCATTGCATAATTCACATATATGGTAATTAGACACTAAACAGGTGGCATTCACACAAATCATGTCTAAACTAAGCAAATGACATAGCAATGCAAGATACCATACGCACGATATGAGCAACATAACCCTGCCAAGTTAGAGCATGCACCTCGGGGGGGGGGGGTAGGACTGGTCATCTGTCTCTGAATCCTCCTCTGAGGAGCTATCTGTAACCAGCAAGACATGTGCTTCGTCAGATAGCATTGTCTGCTCTAAAGACCTTGTTTCCACTCCAGATTTTTCCATGACCATGCCGAATGGCTGATGCACAGGAAGAGTAATTGAATGTACTAAAAGTGTTGACAAATTTAACACATAATAAAAGATGATGTCATGATATAATTCACATATAAGATGACTGGCTAACCAGGGTGGCATTGCAAAATTCACATATATGATGCCTAGCTAAAAAAGATGGCATTGCATGATTCACATATACGATAAAGAAACTAAATAGATGGCATTGACACAAAGCATGTATAAACTAAGCAGATGACATCTTTGATGTATACAGTAAGCAATGCAAGGCACCATATGCATGATATTACCAACATCAGCATGCCAAGTTAGAGCGAAGACCTCATGGGTAAATAGGAGTGGTCTTTTGCTTCTGAATCCCCCTCAGAACAGTTATCTTCCTCTTGATTACGATCTGAAATGGGTGGAGGGGGCTGCCTTTGCGCCCACCATGGAGCGACGTCTGCATGAAATTTTATTGCCACGCAAGGCTCGTCTCTTTTGCTCTACATGTTCAGTCCCATTGTGTACAATAACTGACATGCATAGGAATAAAACATAGTGAGATTATGTAAGGAGTGCATGCACAAATCCAGAGTGAAGGTAGCAAACTATGGATAGACCTAAAACCAATGATAGCCGGCAGATAATAGCTTTAGTTAAAAAATACAGATAATGGCTCCTTTAATGTTTGTTTGCACCCAACATGAAACTCATAGTAGACACCCGAGATTAACCAGATAGTAGACAAATAGTACCGATTGTTGCCCCAATATGTACCCCACAACCATTTAAAAACTCAAGTTTCAGCATAAGTTTGGACCTGAGTCGGAGTCTAATAGGTGAACACGATGATAAAAGTAGCATGTCATCATATTAAGCGATGCATAACGTAAGCAGACACGGAAGAGCGCGACCTCTCTTGCGGACCTGTGTAGTCCTCAAGGTTATCTGCTCAGTTGATGATGGTAATGCAGTTGTCGTGGCTGCCGGCGGCGGGGAAGAAGATCTGAGGCAGCGAAAGACAGTCTGGAGAGCGGATCCCTGCTGTGGTGAACCCTTCCGTCGTTGGAGCAGCTGAGCTGGGGTGGAACACAGCACCGCAGGAGCAGGACAAACCACACAAGGTTTTCTTTGACACATATCTATAATAGAAGTAATTGTGTAAGGGCTTGTTTGAATTTGAGGATTGTAACAATGCAGGGATAGGAAATAGACAGGAATAGGATAGGAATGCATGTGCAAAATAGAGAATTTAAAAACACAGAATTTCTGCCAATCTAGGTGTTTGGTTCACAAGAATTGGAAGATGAAAGGATGAAATGAAGCATGGTGAGATTAAGTCAACCCACAAGAAGTGTACAACCTCTTTGGCGAAGCCATGTCGATCTCAGCGTGATTCGGTTGGCCGGTGAGGATGCTTCGGCTGACTTGGCTATCGGAGGAGGGGAAGAAGATCTTAGGCGTCTGGAGATATAGGCCGAGGTACTACTCCGCTGTGATGGAGGGTTTCGTCGTTGGAGCATCTCCGGTGTGTTGTACGACGCCGAGGCTGAAGCAGGATAAGAGAAACAGCGTTAACCTGAGTGGAATTTCGTAAAATACATAACCACAAACTGCTAGATGTATACATCAGCCGCTCATCTCTGAACTTAACTATCGAAACTGAACTGTCGAAACTGAATTTTGTTGTCGAAACTGAATTTTACTTTCGAAACTGAACGCACTAGAGGTGAGGCTACAAGTCAGTCCACTGACTTTTTCATCTCTGGTCAGTCGATTTTGCAGCTGCTGGATACGAAATCAAGGGCCTGCAGTTCATCTTCAACCTCCACCCCCCTGAGCCGCCAGCCACCATCGGCCAAACAGCCACCTCGCCGCCCGCGGCCAGCAGTGCGCCGCCCCGCCCGCCCCGAAGACACTCCCCACCGCCGGTTCGCCGCCGCCCCGGCCATCCCTGTAGGCCCCTCCGTGCCGAGCTTTTTCTCCGGCGATCCCCACGCCACCGCCCCACCACCGCCGCCGAACACCGCCCCCACCCTGAACCCTAAGATAGATAGTGGGGTACCTCT